>NC_143141.1:0-82500 GCF_059928025.1 Delphinapterus leucas
CTAACCCTAACCCTAACCCTAACCCTAACCCTAACCCTAACCCTAACCCTAACCCTAACCCTAACCCTAACCCTAACCCTAACCCTAACCCTAACCCTAACCCTAACCCTAACCCTAACCCTAACCCTAACCCTAACCCTAACCCTAACCCTAACCCTAACCCTAACCCTAACCCTAACCCTAACCCTAACCCTAACCCTAACCCTAACCCTAACCCTAACCCTAACCCTAACCCTAACCCTAACCCTAACCCTAACCCTAACCCTAACCCTAACCCTAACCCTAACCCTAACCCTAACCCTAACCCTAACCCTAACCCTAACCCTAACCCTAACCCTAACCCTAACCCTAACCCTAACCCTAACCCTAACCCTAACCCTAACCCTAACCCTAACCCTAACCCTAACCCTAACCCTAACCCTAACCCTAACCCTAACCCTAACCCTAACCCTAACCCTAACCCTAACCCTAACCCTAACCCTAACCCTAACCCTAACCCTAACCCTAACCCTAACCCTAACCCTAACCCTAACCCTAACCCTAACCCTAACCCTAACCCTAACCCTAACCCTAACCCTAACCCTAACCCTAACCCTAACCCTAACCCTAACCCTAACCCTAACCCTAACCCTAACCCTAACCCTAACCCTAACCCTAACCCTAACCCTAACCCTAACCCTAACCCTAACCCTAACCCTAACCCTAACCCTAACCCTAACCCTAACCCTAACCCTAACCCTAACCCTAACCCTAACCCTAACCCTAACCCTAACCCTAACCCTAACCCTAACCCTAACCCTAACCCTAACCCTAACCCTAACCCTAACCCTAACCCTAACCCTAACCCTAACCCTAACCCTAACCCTAACCCTAACCCTAACCCTAACCCTAACCCTAACCCTAACCCTAACCCTAACCCTAACCCTAACCCTAACCCTAACCCTAACCCTAACCCTAACCCTAACCCTAACCCTAACCCTAACCCTAACCCTAACCCTAACCCTAACCCTAACCCTAACCCTAACCCTAACCCTAACCCTAACCCTAACCCTAACCCTAACCCTAACCCTAACCCTAACCCTAACCCTAACCCTAACCCTAACCCTAACCCTAACCCTAACCCTAACCCTAACCCTAACCCTAACCCTAACCCTAACCCTAACCCTAACCCTAACCCTAACCCTAACCCTAACCCTAACCCTAACCCTAACCCTAACCCTAACCCTAACCCTAACCCTAACCCTAACCCTAACCCTAACCCTAACCCTAACCCTAACCCTAACCCTAACCCTAACCCTAACCCTAACCCTAACCCTAACCCTAACCCTAACCCTAACCCTAACCCTAACCCTAACCCTAACCCTAACCCTAACCCTAACCCTAACCCTAACCCTAACCCTAACCCTAACCCTAACCCTAACCCTAACCCTAACCCTAACCCTAACCCTAACCCTAACCCTAACCCTAACCCTAACCCTAACCCTAACCCTAACCCTAACCCTAACCCTAACCCTAACCCTAACCCTAACCCTAACCCTAACCCTAACCCTAACCCTAACCCTAACCCTAACCCTAACCCTAACCCTAACCCTAACCCTAACCCTAACCCTAACCCTAACCCTAACCCTAACCCTAACCCTAACCCTAACCCTAACCCTAACCCTAACCCTAACCCTAACCCTAACCCTAACCCTAACCCTAACCCTAACCCTAACCCTAACCCTAACCCTAACCCTAACCCTAACCCTAACCCTAACCCTAACCCTAACCCTAACCCTAACCCTAACCCTAACCCTAACCCTAACCCTAACCCTAACCCTAACCCTAACCCTAACCCTAACCCTAACCCTAACCCTAACCCTAACCCTAACCCTAACCCTAACCCTAACCCTAACCCTAACCCTAACCCTAACCCTAACCCTAACCCTAACCCTAACCCTAACCCTAACCCTAACCCTAACCCTAACCCTAACCCTAACCCTAACCCTAACCCTAACCCTAACCCTAACCCTAACCCTAACCCTAACCCTAACCCTAACCCTAACCCTAACCCTAACCCTAACCCTAACCCTAACCCTAACCCTAACCCTAACCCTAACCCTAACCCTAACCCTAACCCTAACCCTAACCCTAACCCTAACCCTAACCCTAACCCTAACCCTAACCCTAACCCTAACCCTAACCCTAACCCTAACCCTAACCCTAACCCTAACCCTAACCCTAACCCTAACCCTAACCCTAACCCTAACCCTAACCCTAACCCTAACCCTAACCCTAACCCTAACCCTAACCCTAACCCTAACCCTAACCCTAACCCTAACCCTAACCCTAACCCTAACCCTAACCCTAACCCTAACCCTAACCCTAACCCTAACCCTAACCCTAACCCTAACCCTAACCCTAACCCTAACCCTAACCCTAACCCTAACCCTAACCCTAACCCTAACCCTAACCCTAACCCTAACCCTAACCCTAACCCTAACCCTAACCCTAACCCTAACCCTAACCCTAACCCTAACCCTAACCCTAACCCTAACCCTAACCCTAACCCTAACCCTAACCCTAACCCTAACCCTAACCCTAACCCTAACCCTAACCCTAACCCTAACCCTAACCCTAACCCTAACCCTAACCCTAACCCTAACCCTAACCCTAACCCTAACCCTAACCCTAACCCTAACCCTAACCCTAACCCTAACCCTAACCCTAACCCTAACCCTAACCCTAACCCTAACCCTAACCCTAACCCTAACCCTAACCCTAACCCTAACCCTAACCCTAACCCTAACCCTAACCCTAACCCTAACCCTAACCCTAACCCTAACCCTAACCCTAACCCTAACCCTAACCCTAACCCTAACCCTAACCCTAACCCTAACCCTAACCCTAACCCTAACCCTAACCCTAACCCTAACCCTAACCCTAACCCTAACCCTAACCCTAACCCTAACCCTAACCCTAACCCTAACCCTAACCCTAACCCTAACCCTAACCCTAACCCTAACCCTAACCCTAACCCTAACCCTAACCCTAACCCTAACCCTAACCCTAACCCTAACCCTAACCCTAACCCTAACCCTAACCCTAACCCTAACCCTAACCCTAACCCTAACCCTAACCCTAACCCTAACCCTAACCCTAACCCTAACCCTAACCCTAACCCTAACCCTAACCCTAACCCTAACCCTAACCCTAACCCTAACCCTAACCCTAACCCTAACCCTAACCCTAACCCTAACCCTAACCCTAACCCTAACCCTAACCCTAACCCTAACCCTAACCCTAACCCTAACCCTAACCCTAACCCTAACCCTAACCCTAACCCTAACCCTAACCCTAACCCTAACCCTAACCCTAACCCTAACCCTAACCCTAACCCTAACCCTAACCCTAACCCTAACCCTAACCCTAACCCTAACCCTAACCCTAACCCTAACCCTAACCCTAACCCTAACCCTAACCCTAACCCTAACCCTAACCCTAACCCTAACCCTAACCCTAACCCTAACCCTAACCCTAACCCTAACCCTAACCCTAACCCTAACCCTAACCCTAACCCTAACCCTAACCCTAACCCTAACCCTAACCCTAACCCTAACCCTAACCCTAACCCTAACCCTAACCCTAACCCTAACCCTAACCCTAACCCTAACCCTAACCCTAACCCTAACCCTAACCCTAACCCTAACCCTAACCCTAACCCTAACCCTAACCCTAACCCTAACCCTAACCCTAACCCTAACCCTAACCCTAACCCTAACCCTAACCCTAACCCTAACCCTAACCCTAACCCTAACCCTAACCCTAACCCTAACCCTAACCCTAACCCTAACCCTAACCCTAACCCTAACCCTAACCCTAACCCTAACCCTAACCCTAACCCTAACCCTAACCCTAACCCTAACCCTAACCCTAACCCTAACCCTAACCCTAACCCTAACCCTAACCCTAACCCTAACCCTAACCCTAACCCTAACCCTAACCCTAACCCTAACCCTAACCCTAACCCTAACCCTAACCCTAACCCTAACCCTAACCCTAACCCTAACCCTAACCCTAACCCTAACCCTAACCCTAACCCTAACCCTAACCCTAACCCTAACCCTAACCCTAACCCTAACCCTAACCCTAACCCTAACCCTAACCCTAACCCTAACCCTAACCCTAACCCTAACCCTAACCCTAACCCTAACCCTAACCCTAACCCTAACCCTAACCCTAACCCTAACCCTAACCCTAACCCTAACCCTAACCCTAACCCTAACCCTAACCCTAACCCTAACCCTAACCCTAACCCTAACCCTAACCCTAACCCTAACCCTAACCCTAACCCTAACCCTAACCCTAACCCTAACCCTAACCCTAACCCTAACCCTAACCCTAACCCTAACCCTAACCCTAACCCTAACCCTAACCCTAACCCTAACCCTAACCCTAACCCTAACCCTAACCCTAACCCTAACCCTAACCCTAACCCTAACCCTAACCCTAACCCTAACCCTAACCCTAACCCTAACCCTAACCCTAACCCTAACCCTAACCCTAACCCTAACCCTAACCCTAACCCTAACCCTAACCCTAACCCTAACCCTAACCCTAACCCTAACCCTAACCCTAACCCTAACCCTAACCCTAACCCTAACCCTAACCCTAACCCTAACCCTAACCCTAACCCTAACCCTAACCCTAACCCTAACCCTAACCCTAACCCTAACCCTAACCCTAACCCTAACCCTAACCCTAACCCTAACCCTAACCCTAACCCTAACCCTAACCCTAACCCTAACCCTAACCCTAACCCTAACCCTAACCCTAACCCTAACCCTAACCCTAACCCTAACCCTAACCCTAACCCTAACCCTAACCCTAACCCTAACCCTAACCCTAACCCTAACCCTAACCCTAACCCTAACCCTAACCCTAACCCTAACCCTAACCCTAACCCTAACCCTAACCCTAACCCTAACCCTAACCCTAACCCTAACCCTAACCCTAACCCTAACCCTAACCCTAACCCTAACCCTAACCCTAACCCTAACCCTAACCCTAACCCTAACCCTAACCCTAACCCTAACCCTAACCCTAACCCTAACCCTAACCCTAACCCTAACCCTAACCCTAACCCTAACCCTAACCCTAACCCTAACCCTAACCCTAACCCTAACCCTAACCCTAACCCTAACCCTAACCCTAACCCTAACCCTAACCCTAACCCTAACCCTAACCCTAACCCTAACCCTAACCCTAACCCTAACCCTAACCCTAACCCTAACCCTAACCCTAACCCTAACCCTAACCCTAACCCTAACCCTAACCCTAACCCTAACCCTAACCCTAACCCTAACCCTAACCCTAACCCTAACCCTAACCCTAACCCTAACCCTAACCCTAACCCTAACCCTAACCCTAACCCTAACCCTAACCCTAACCCTAACCCTAACCCTAACCCTAACCCTAACCCTAACCCTAACCCTAACCCTAACCCTAACCCTAACCCTAACCCTAACCCTAACCCTAACCCTAACCCTAACCCTAACCCTAACCCTAACCCTAACCCTAACCCTAACCCTAACCCTAACCCTAACCCTAACCCTAACCCTAACCCTAACCCTAACCCTAACCCTAACCCTAACCCTAACCCTAACCCTAACCCTAACCCTAACCCTAACCCTAACCCTAACCCTAACCCTAACCCTAACCCTAACCCTAACCCTAACCCTAACCCTAACCCTAACCCTAACCCTAACCCTAACCCTAACCCTAACCCTAACCCTAACCCTAACCCTAACCCTAACCCTAACCCTAACCCTAACCCTAACCCTAACCCTAACCCTAACCCTAACCCTAACCCTAACCCTAACCCTAACCCTAACCCTAACCCTAACCCTAACCCTAACCCTAACCCTAACCCTAACCCTAACCCTAACCCTAACCCTAACCCTAACCCTAACCCTAACCCTAACCCTAACCCTAACCCTAACCCTAACCCTAACCCTAACCCTAACCCTAACCCTAACCCTAACCCTAACCCTAACCCTAACCCTAACCCTAACCCTAACCCTAACCCTAACCCTAACCCTAACCCTAACCCTAACCCTAACCCTAACCCTAACCCTAACCCTAACCCTAACCCTAACCCTAACCCTAACCCTAACCCTAACCCTAACCCTAACCCTAACCCTAACCCTAACCCTAACCCTAACCCTAACCCTAACCCTAACCCTAACCCTAACCCTAACCCTAACCCTAACCCTAACCCTAACCCTAACCCTAACCCTAACCCTAACCCTAACCCTAACCCTAACCCTAACCCTAACCCTAACCCTAACCCTAACCCTAACCCTAACCCTAACCCTAACCCTAACCCTAACCCTAACCCTAACCCTAACCCTAACCCTAACCCTAACCCTAACCCTAACCCTAACCCTAACCCTAACCCTAACCCTAACCCTAACCCTAACCCTAACCCTAACCCTAACCCTAACCCTAACCCTAACCCTAACCCTAACCCTAACCCTAACCCTAACCCTAACCCTAACCCTAACCCTAACCCTAACCCTAACCCTAACCCTAACCCTAACCCTAACCCTAACCCTAACCCTAACCCTAACCCTAACCCTAACCCTAACCCTAACCCTAACCCTAACCCTAACCCTAACCCTAACCCTAACCCTAACCCTAACCCTAACCCTAACCCTAACCCTAACCCTAACCCTAACCCTAACCCTAACCCTAACCCTAACCCTAACCCTAACCCTAACCCTAACCCTAACCCTAACCCTAACCCTAACCCTAACCCTAACCCTAACCCTAACCCTAACCCTAACCCTAACCCTAACCCTAACCCTAACCCTAACCCTAACCCTAACCCTAACCCTAACCCTAACCCTAACCCTAACCCTAACCCTAACCCTAACCCTAACCCTAACCCTAACCCTAACCCTAACCCTAACCCTAACCCTAACCCTAACCCTAACCCTAACCCTAACCCTAACCCTAACCCTAACCCTAACCCTAACCCTAACCCTAACCCTAACCCTAACCCTAACCCTAACCCTAACCCTAACCCTAACCCTAACCCTAACCCTAACCCTAACCCTAACCCTAACCCTAACCCTAACCCTAACCCTAACCCTAACCCTAACCCTAACCCTAACCCTAACCCTAACCCTAACCCTAACCCTAACCCTAACCCTAACCCTAACCCTAACCCTAACCCTAACCCTAACCCTAACCCTAACCCTAACCCTAACCCTAACCCTAACCCTAACCCTAACCCTAACCCTAACCCTAACCCTAACCCTAACCCTAACCCTAACCCTAACCCTAACCCTAACCCTAACCCTAACCCTAACCCTAACCCTAACCCTAACCCTAACCCTAACCCTAACCCTAACCCTAACCCTAACCCTAACCCTAACCCTAACCCTAACCCTAACCCTAACCCTAACCCTAACCCTAACCCTAACCCTAACCCTAACCCTAACCCTAACCCTAACCCTAACCCTAACCCTAACCCTAACCCTAACCCTAACCCTAACCCTAACCCTAACCCTAACCCTAACCCTAACCCTAACCCTAACCCTAACCCTAACCCTAACCCTAACCCTAACCCTAACCCTAACCCTAACCCTAACCCTAACCCTAACCCTAACCCTAACCCTAACCCTAACCCTAACCCTAACCCTAACCCTAACCCTAACCCTAACCCTAACCCTAACCCTAACCCTAACCCTAACCCTAACCCTAACCCTAACCCTAACCCTAACCCTAACCCTAACCCTAACCCTAACCCTAACCCTAACCCTAACCCTAACCCTAACCCTAACCCTAACCCTAACCCTAACCCTAACCCTAACCCTAACCCTAACCCTAACCCTAACCCTAACCCTAACCCTAACCCTAACCCTAACCCTAACCCTAACCCTAACCCTAACCCTAACCCTAACCCTAACCCTAACCCTAACCCTAACCCTAACCCTAACCCTAACCCTAACCCTAACCCTAACCCTAACCCTAACCCTAACCCTAACCCTAACCCTAACCCTAACCCTAACCCTAACCCTAACCCTAACCCTAACCCTAACCCTAACCCTAACCCTAACCCTAACCCTAACCCTAACCCTAACCCTAACCCTAACCCTAACCCTAACCCTAACCCTAACCCTAACCCTAACCCTAACCCTAACCCTAACCCTAACCCTAACCCTAACCCTAACCCTAACCCTAACCCTAACCCTAACCCTAACCCTAACCCTAACCCTAACCCTAACCCTAACCCTAACCCTAACCCTAACCCTAACCCTAACCCTAACCCTAACCCTAACCCTAACCCTAACCCTAACCCTAACCCTAACCCTAACCCTAACCCTAACCCTAACCCTAACCCTAACCCTAACCCTAACCCTAACCCTAACCCTAACCCTAACCCTAACCCTAACCCTAACCCTAACCCTAACCCTAACCCTAACCCTAACCCTAACCCTAACCCTAACCCTAACCCTAACCCTAACCCTAACCCTAACCCTAACCCTAACCCTAACCCTAACCCTAACCCTAACCCTAACCCTAACCCTAACCCTAACCCTAACCCTAACCCTAACCCTAACCCTAACCCTAACCCTAACCCTAACCCTAACCCTAACCCTAACCCTAACCCTAACCCTAACCCTAACCCTAACCCTAACCCTAACCCTAACCCTAACCCTAACCCTAACCCTAACCCTAACCCTAACCCTAACCCTAACCCTAACCCTAACCCTAACCCTAACCCTAACCCTAACCCTAACCCTAACCCTAACCCTAACCCTAACCCTAACCCTAACCCTAACCCTAACCCTAACCCTAACCCTAACCCTAACCCTAACCCTAACCCTAACCCTAACCCTAACCCTAACCCTAACCCTAACCCTAACCCTAACCCTAACCCTAACCCTAACCCTAACCCTAACCCTAACCCTAACCCTAACCCTAACCCTAACCCTAACCCTAACCCTAACCCTAACCCTAACCCTAACCCTAACCCTAACCCTAACCCTAACCCTAACCCTAACCCTAACCCTAACCCTAACCCTAACCCTAACCCTAACCCTAACCCTAACCCTAACCCTAACCCTAACCCTAACCCTAACCCTAACCCTAACCCTAACCCTAACCCTAACCCTAACCCTAACCCTAACCCTAACCCTAACCCTAACCCTAACCCTAACCCTAACCCTAACCCTAACCCTAACCCTAACCCTAACCCTAACCCTAACCCTAACCCTAACCCTAACCCTAACCCTAACCCTAACCCTAACCCTAACCCTAACCCTAACCCTAACCCTAACCCTAACCCTAACCCTAACCCTAACCCTAACCCTAACCCTAACCCTAACCCTAACCCTAACCCTAACCCTAACCCTAACCCTAACCCTAACCCTAACCCTAACCCTAACCCTAACCCTAACCCTAACCCTAACCCTAACCCTAACCCTAACCCTAACCCTAACCCTAACCCTAACCCTAACCCTAACCCTAACCCTAACCCTAACCCTAACCCTAACCCTAACCCTAACCCTAAACCGTCCCCGTTCCCTAACCCTAACCCTAACCCTAACCCTAACCCTAACCCTTACCCGAAGCCTTACCCTCAACCGTCCCCTAATCCTAACCCGTACGCTAACAATAACCCGTACCCTAACATGTACGCTCACCCAAAACCATAGACGTACCCTAACCTGTACCCTAAACCGTCCCCGTCCCCGTCCCCTAACCCTAACCCTAACCCTAACCCTAACCCTTGCCTGAAGCCTTACCCTCACCCGTCCCCTAATCCTAACCCGTATGCTAAAACTAACCTGTACCCTAACACGTACGCTCACCCTAAACCGTTCTCGTACCCTAACCTGCACCCTAAACCGTACCCGTCCCCTAACCCTAACCCTAACCCTAACCCTAACCCTAATACTTACCCGAAGCCTTACCCTCACCCGTCCCCTAATCCTAACCCGTACGCTAACACTAACCCGTACCCTTACACGTACGCTCACCGTAAACTGTTGTCGTACCCTAACCTGTACCCTAAACCGTCCCCGTCCCCTAACCCTAACCCTAACCCTAACCCTTACCCGAAGCCTTACCCTCACCCGTCCCCTAATCCTAAGCCGTACGCTAACACTAACCTGTACCCTAACACGTACGCTCACCCTAAACCGTTGTTGAACCCTAACTTGTACCCTAAACCGTCCCCGTCCCCTAACCCTAACCCTAACCCTAAACCTAACCCTAAACCTTACCCGAAGCCTTACCCTCACCCGTCCCCTAATCCTAACCCGTACGCTAACACTAACCCGTACCCTAACACGTACGCTCACCCTAAACCGTTGTCGTACCCTAACCTGTACCCTAAACCGTCCCCTAACCCTAACCCTAACCCTAACCCTAACCCTGACGCTAACCCTTACCCGAAGCCTTACCCTCTCTCGTCCCCTAATCCTAACCCGTACGCTAACACTAACCCGTACCCTAACACGTACGCTCACCCTAACCCGTTGTTGTACCCTTACCTGTACCCTAAACCGTCCCCATCCCCTAACCCTAACACTAACCCTAACCTTTACCCGAAGCCTTACTCTCACCCATCCCCTAATCCTAACCCGTACGCTAACACTAACCCGTACCCTAACACGTACGCTCACCATAAACCGTTGTCGTACCCTAACCTGTACCCTAAACCGTCCCCGTCCCGTAACCCTAACCCTAACCCTAACCCTTACCCGAAGCCTTACCCTCACCCGTCCCCTAATCCTAACCCGTAGGCTAACACTAACCCGTACCCGAACACGTACGCTCACCCTAAACCGTTGTCGTACCCTAACCTGTACCCTAAACCGTCCCCGTCCCCGTCCCCTAAACCTAACCCTAACCCTAACCCTAACCCTTACCCGAAGCCTTACCCTCACCCGTCCCCTAATCCTAACCCGTACGCTAACACTAACCCGTACGCTAACACGTACGCTCACCGTAAACTGTTGTCGTACCCTAACCTGTACCCTAAACCGTCCCCGTCCCCTAACCCTAACCCTAACCCTAACCCTTACCCGAAGCCTTACCCTCACCCGTCCCCTAATCCTAACCCGTACGCTAACACTAACCCGTACCCTAACACGTACGCTCACCCTAAACCGTTGTTGTACCCTAACTTGTACCCTAAACCGTCCCCATCCCCTAACCCTAACCCTAACACTAACCCGAACCCTAACCATTACCCGAAGCCTTACCCTCACCCGTCCCCTAATCCTAACCCGTACGCTAACACTAACCCGTACCCTTACACGTACGCTCACTCTAAACCGTTGTCGTACCCTAACCTGTACCCTAAACAGTCCCCGTCCCCTAACACTAACCCTAACCCGAACCCTAACCCTTACCTGAAGACTTACCCTCACCCGCCACCTAATCCTAACCCGTACGCTAACACTAACCCGTACCCTAACACGTACGCTCACCCTAAACCGTTGTCGTACACTAACCTGTACCCTAAACCGTCCCCGTCCCCTAACCCTAACCCTAACCCTTACCCGAAGCCTTACCCTCACCCGTCCCCTAGTCCTAACCCGTACGCTAACACTAACCCGTACCCTAACACGTACGCTCACACTAAACCGTTGTCGTACCCTAACCTGTACCCTAAACCGTGCCCGTCCCCGTCCCCAACCCTAACCCTAACCCTAACCCTTACCCGAAACCTTACTCTCACCCGTCCCCTAATAATAACCCGTACGCTAACACTAACCCGTACCCTAACACGTACGCTCACCCTAAACCGTTTTCGTACCCTAACCTGTACCCTAAACCGTCCCCGTCCCCTAACCCTAACCCTAACCCTAACCCTAACCCTAACCCTTACCCGAAGCCTTACCCTCACCCGTCCCCTAATCCTAACCCATACGCTAACACTAACCCGTACCCTAACACGTACGCTCACCCTAAACCGTTGTCGTACCCAAACCTGTACCCTAAACCGTCCCCGTCCCCTAACCCTAACCCTAACCCTAACCCTAACCCTTACCCGAAGCCCTACCCTCACCCGTTCCCTAATCCTAACCCGTACGCTAACACTAACACGTACCCTAACACGTACGCTCACCCTAAACCGTTGTCGTACCCTATCCTGTACCCTAAACCGTCCCCATCCCCGTCTCCTAAACCTAACCCTAACCCTAACACTAACCCTTACCCGAAGCCTTACCCTCACCCGTCCCCTAATCCTAACCCGTAGGCTAACACTAACCTGTACCCTAACACGTACGCTCAGCCTAAACCGTTGTCGTACCCTAACCTGTACCCTAAACCGCCCCGTCCCCTAACCCTAACCCTAACCCTAACCCTAACCCTTACCCGAAGCCTTACCCTCACCCGTCCCCTAATCCTAACCCGTACGCTAACACTAACACGTACCCTAACACGTACGCTCACTCTAAACCGTTGTCGTGCCCTAACCTGTACCTTAAACCGTCCCCGTCCCCGTCCCCGTCCCCTAACCGTAACCCTAACCCTAACCCTTACCTGAAGCCTTACCCTCACCCGTCCCCTAATCCTAACCCATACGCTAACACTAACCCGTACCCTAACACGTACGCTCACCCTAAACCGTTGTCGTACCCTAACCTGTACCCTAAACCGTCGCCGTCCCCGTCCCCGTCCCCTAACCCTAACCCTAACCCTAACCCTTACCCGAAGCCTTACCCTCACCCGTCCCCTAATCCTAACCCGTACACTAACACTAACCCGTACCCTAACACGTACGCTCACCCTTAACCGTTGTCGTACCCTAACTTGTACCCTAAACCGTCCCCGTCCCCTAACCCTAACCCTAAACCTAACGCTATCCCTAACCCTAAACCTTACCCGAAGCCTTACCCTCACCCGTCCCCTAATCCTAACCCGTATGCTAACACTAACCGGTACCCTAACACGTATGCTCACCCTAAACCGTTGTCGTACCCTATCCTGTACCCTAAACCGTCCCCGTCCCCATCCCCTAACCCTAACCCTAACCCTAACCCTTACCCGAAGCCTTACCCTCACCCGTCCCCTAATCCTAACCCGTACGCTAACACTAACCCGTACCCTAACACGTACTCTCACCCTAAACCGTTGTCGTACACTAACCTGTACCCTAAACCGTCCCCGTCCCCGTCCCCGTCCTCTAACACTAACCTTAACCCTAACCCTTACCCGAAGCCTTACCCTCACCCGTCCCCTAATCCTAACCCGTACGCTAACACTAACCCGTACCCTAACACGAACGCTCACCCCAAACCGTTGTTGTACCCTAACCTGTACCCTAAACCGTCCCCGTCCCCTAACCCTAACCCTAACCCTAACGCTAACCCTAACCCTTACCCGAAGCCTTACCCTCACCCATCCCCTAATCCTAACCCGTACACTAACACTAACCCGTACCCTAACACGTACGCTCACCCTAAGCCATTGTCGTACCCTAAACTTTACCCTAAACCGTCCCCGTCCCCTAACCATAACCCTAACCGTAACCCTAAACCTTACCCATACCCGAAGCCTTACCCTCACCCGTCCCATAATCCTAACCAGTACGCTAACACTAACCCGTACCCTAACACGTACGCTCACCCTAAACCGTTGTCGTACACTAACCTGTACCCTAAACCGTCCCCGTCCCCGTCCCCGTCCTCTAACCCTAACCCTAACCCTAACCCTTACCCGAAGCCTTACACTCACCCGTCCCCGAATCCTAACCCGTACGCTAACACTAACCCGTACCCTAACACGCACGCTCACCCTAAACCGTTGTCGTACCCTAACCTGTACCCTAAACCGTCCCCGTCCCCTAACCCTAACCCTAACCCTTTACCGAAGCCTTACCCTCACCCGTCCCCTAATCCTAACCCGTACGCTAACACTAACCCGTACCCTAACACGTACGCTCACCCAAAACCGTTGTCGTACCCTAACCTGTACCCTAACCCGTCCCCGTCCCCTAACCCTAACCCTAACCCTAACCCTAACCCTAACCCTAACCCTTACCCGAAGCCTTACCCTCACCCGTCCACTAATCCTAACCCGTACGCTAACACTAACCCGTACCCTAACACGTACGCTCACCCTAAACCGTTGTCGTACCCTAACCTGTACCCTAAACCGTCCCCGTCCCCTGACCCTAACCCTAACCCTAACCCTAACCCTAACCCTTACCCGAAGCCTTACCCTCACCCGTCCCCTAATCATAAACCGTACGCTAACCCTAACCCGTACCCTAACACGTACACTCACCCTAAACCGTTGTCGTACCCTAACCTGTACCCTAAACCGTCCCCGTCCCCTAACCCTACCTTAACCCTAAACCTAAACCTAACCCTTACCCGAAGCCTTACCCTCACCCGTCCCCTAATCCTAACCCGTACGCTAACACTAACGCGTACCCTAACACGTATGCTCACCCTAAACCGTTGTCGTACCCTAACATGTACCCTAAAACGTCCCCGGCCCCTAACCCTAACCCTAACCCTAACCCTAACCCTTACCCGAAGCCTTACCCTCACCCGTCCCCTAATCCTAACCCGTACGCTAACACTAACCCGTACCCTAACACGTACGCTCACCCTAAACCGTTGTCGTACACTAACCTGTACCCTAAACCGTCCCCGTCCCCGTCCCCGTCCTCTGACACTAACCCTAACCCTAACCCTTACCCGAAGCCTTACCCTCACCCGTCACCTAATCCTAACCCGTACGCTAACACTAACCCGTACCCTAACACGTACGCTCACCCTAAACCGTTGTCGTACCCTAACCTGTACCCTAAACCGTCCCCGTCCCCTAACCCGAACCCTAACCCTAACCCTAACCCTAACCCTTACCCGAAGCCTTACCCTCATCCGCTCCCTAATCCTAACCCGTACGCTAACACTAACCCGTACCCTAACACGTACGCTCACCCTAAACCGTTGTCGTACCCTATCCTGTATCCTAAACCGTCCCCGTCCCCGTCCCCTAACCCTAACCCTAACACTAACCCTAAGCCTTACCCGAAGCCTTACCCGCACCCGTCCCCTAATCCTAACCCGTACGCTAACACTAACCCGTACCCTAACATGTACGCTCACCCTAAACCGTTGTCGTACCCTAACCTGTACCCTAAACCATCCCCGTTCCCCTAACCCTAACCCTAACCCTAACCCTAACCCTTACCCGAAGCCTTACCGTCACCCATCCCCGAATCCTAACCCGTAGGCTAACACTAACCCGTACCCTAACACGTACGCTCACCCTAAACCGTTGTCGTACCCTAACCTGTACCCTAAACCGTCCCCATCCTCTAACCCTAACCCTAACCCTAACCCTAACCCTAACCCTTACCCGAAGCCTTACCCTCACCCGTCCCCTAATCCTAAACCGTACGCTAACACTAACCCGTACCCTAACACGTACGCTCACTCTAAACCGTTGTCGTGCCCTAACCTGTACCCTAAACCGTCCCCGTACCCTAAACCTAACCCTAACCCTAACCCTAAACCTAACCCTAACCCTTAACCGAAGCCTTACGCTCAACCGTCCCCTAATCCTAACCCGTACGCTAACACTAAACCGTATCCTAACACGTACGCTCACCCTAAACCGTTGTCGTACCCTAACCTGTACCCTAAACCGTCCCCGTCCCCTAACCCTAACCCTAACCCTAATCCTAACCCTAACCCTTACCCAAAGCCTTACACTCACCCGTCCCCTAATCCTAACCCGAACGCTAACACTAACCCGTACCCTAACACGTACGCTCACCCTAAACCGTTGTCGTACCCTAACCTGTACCCTAAACCGTCCCCGTCCCCGTCCCCTAACCCTAACCCTAACACTAACCCTAACCCTTACCCGAAGCCTTACCCTCACACGTCCCCTAATCCTAACCCGTACGCTAACACTAACCCGTACCCTAACACGTACGCTCACCCTAAACCGTTTTTGTACCCTAACCTGTACCCTAAACCGTCCCCGTCCCCTAACCTTTACCCTAACCCTAACCCTAACCCTAACCCTTACCCGAAGCCTTACCCTCACCCATCCCCTAATCCTAACCCGTAGGCTAACACTAACCCGTACCCTAACACGTACGCTCACCCTAAACCGTTGTCGTACCCTAACATGTACCCTAAACCGTCCCCGTCCCCTAACCCTAACCCTAACCCTAACCCTAACCCTAACCCTAACCCTTACACGAAGTCTTACCCTCACCCGTCCCCTAATCCTAACCCGTACGCTAACACTAACCCGTACCCTAACACGTACGCTCACTCTAAACCGTTGTCGTGCCCTAACCTGTACCCTAAACCGTCCCCGTCCCCTAAACCTAACCCTAACCCTAACCCTAACCCTTACCCGAAGCCTTACCCTCACCCGTCCCCTAATCCTAACCCGTAGGCTAACACTAACCCGTACCCTAACACGTACGCTCACCCTAAACCGTTGTCGTACCCTAACCTGTACCCTAAACCGTCCCCGTCCCCTAACCCTAACCCTAACCCTAACCCTAACCCTAACCCTAAACCTTACCCGAAGCCTTACCCTCACCCGTCCCGTAATCCTAACCCGTACGCTAACACTAACCCCTACCCTAACACGTACGCTCACCCTAAACCGTTGTCGTAACCTAACCTGTATCCTAAACCGTCCCCGTCCACTAACCCTAACCCTAACCCTAACCCTAACCCTAACCCTTACCCGAAGCCTTACCCTCACCTGTCCCCTGATCCTAACCCGTACGCTAACACTAACCCGTACCCTAACACGTACGCTCACCCTAAACCGTTGTCGTACCCTAACCTGTACCCTAAACAGTCCCCGTCCCCTAACCCTAACCCTAACCCTAACCCTAACCCTAACACTTACCCGAAGCCTTACCCTCACCCTTCCCCTAATCCTAACCTGTGCGCTAACACTAACCCATAACCTAACACGTACGCTCACCCTAAACCGTTGTCGTACACTAACCTGTACCCAAAACCGTCCCCGTCCCATAAACCTAACCCTAACCCTAACCCTAACCCTAACCCTTACCCGAAGCCTTACCCTCAACCGTCCCCTAATCCTAACCCGTAGGCTAACACTAACCCGTACCCTAACACGTACGCTCACCCTAAACCGTTGTCGTACCCTATCCTGTACCCTAAACCGTCCCCGTCCCCGTCTCCTAACCCTAACCCTAACCCTAACCCTAACCCTTACCCGAAGCCTTACCCTCACCCGTCCCCTAAACCTACCCCGTACGCTAACACTAACCAGTACCCTAACACGTACGCTCACCCTAAACCGTTGTCGTACCCTAACCTGTACCCTAAACCGTCCCCGTCCCCTAACCCTAACCCTAACCATAACCCTAACCCTAACCCTCACCCGAAGCCTTACCCTCACCTGTCCCCTAATCCTAACCCGTACGCTAACAATAACCCGTACCCTAACACGTACGCTCACCCTAAACCGTTGTCGTACCCTAACCTGTACCCTAAACCGTCCCCGTCCCCTAACACTAACCCTAACCCTAACCCTAACCCTAACCCTTACCCGAAGCCTTACCCTCTCCCGTCCCCTAATCCTAACCCGTACGCTAACACTAACCCGTACCCTAACACGTACGCTCACTCTAAACCGTTGTCGTACCCTAACCTGTAACCTAAACCGTCCCCGTACCTTAACCCTAACCCTAACCCTAACCTTAACCCTAACCCTTACCCGAAGCCTTACCCTCACCCATCCCCTAATCCTAACCCCTAGGCTAACACTAACCCGTACCCTAACACGTACGCTCACCCAAAACAGTTGTCGTACCCTAACCTGTACCCTAAACCATCCCCATCCCCTAACCTTAACCCTAACCCTAACCCTAACCCTAACCCTTACCCGAAGCCTTACCCTCTCCCGTCCCCTAATCCTAACCCGTACGCTAACACTAACCCGTACCCTAACACGTACGCTCACTCTAAACCGTTGTCGTACCCTAACCTGTACCCTAAACCGTCCCCGTTCCCCTAACCCTAACCCTAACCGTAACCCTTACCCTTACCCGAAGCCTTACCCTCACCCATCCCCTAATCCTAACCCCTAGGCTAACACTAACCCGTACCCTAACACGTACGCTCACCCAAAACAGTTGTCGTACCCTAACCTGTACCCTAAACCATCCCCATCCCCTAACCCTAACCCTAACCCTAACCCTAACCCTAACCCTTACCCGAAGCCTTACCCTCAACCGTCCCCTAATCCTAACCCGTACGCTAACACTAACCCGTACCCTAACACGTACGCTCACCCTAAACAGTTTTCATACACTAAACTGTACCCTAAAACGTCCCCGTCCCCTAACCCTTACCCTAACCCTAACCCTAACCCTAACCCTTACCCGAAGCCTTACCCTCACCCGTCCCCTAATCCTAACCCGTACGCTAACACTAACCCGTACCCTAACACGTACGCTCACCCTAAACCGTTGTCGTACCCTAACCTGTACCCTAAACCGTCCCCGTTCCCTAACCCTAACCCTAACCCTAACCCTAAACCTTTCCCTCACCCGTCGCCTAATCCTAAGCCGTACGCTAACACTAACCCATACCCTAACACGTACACTCACCATAAACCGTTGTCGTGCCCTAACCTGTACCCTAAACAGTCCTCGTCCCCTAATACTAACCCTAACCCTAACCCTAACCCTTACCCGAAGCCTTACCCTCACCCATCCCCTAATCCTAACCCGTACGCTAACACTAACCCGTACCGTAACACTTACACTCACCCTAAACCGTTGTCGTACCCTAACCTGTACCCTAAACCTTCCCCGTCCCCTAACCCTAACCCTAACCCTAAACCTAAACCTAACCCTTACCCGAAGCCTTACCCTCACCCGTCCCCTAATCCTAACCCGTACGCTAACACTAACCCGTACCCTAACACGTATGCTCACCCTAAACCGTTGTCGTACCCTAACCTGTACCCTAAACCGTCCCCGTCCCCTAACCCTAACCCTAACCCTAACCCAAAACCTTACCCGAAGCCTTACCCTCACCCGTCACCTATTCCTAAACCGTACGCTAACACTAACCCGTACCCTAACACGTACCCTCACTCTAAACCGTTGTCGTACCCTCACCTGTACCCTAAACCGTCCCCGTCCCCTAACCCTAACCCTAACCCTAACCCTAACCCTAACCCTTACCCGAAGCCTTACCCTCACCCGTCCCCTAATCCTAACCCGTACGCTAACACTAACCCGTACCCTAACACGTACGCTCACCCTAAACCGTTGTCGTACCCTAACCTGTACCCTAAACCGTCCCTGTCCCCTAACCCTAACCCTAACCCTAACCCTAACCCTTACCCGAAGCCTTACCCTCACACGTCCCCTAATCCTAACCCGTACGCTAACACTAACCCGTACCGTAACACGTACGCTCACCCTAAACCGTTGTCGTACCCTAACCTTTACCCTAAACCGTCCCCATCCCCTAACCCTAACCCTAACCCTAACCCTAAACCTACCCGTACCCGAAGCCTTACCCTCACCCATCCCCTAATCCTAACCCGTAGGCTAACACTAACCCGTACCCTAACACGTACGCTCACCCTAAACCGTTGTCGTACACTAACATGTAACCTAATCCGTCCCCGTCCCCTAATCCTAACCCTAACCCTAACCCTAACCCTAACCCTAACCCTTACCCGAAGTCTTACCCTCACCCGTCCCCTAATCCTACCCCGTACGCTAACACTAACCCGTACCCTAACACGTACGCTCACTCTAAACCGTTGTCGTGCCCTAACCTGTACCCTAAACCGTCCCCGTCCCCTAAACCTAACCCTAACCCTAACCCTAACCCTTACCCGAAGCCTTACCCTCACCCGTCCCCTAATCCTAACCCGTAGGCTAACACTAACCCGTACCCTAACACGTACGCTCACCCTAAACCGTTGTCGTACCCTAACCTGTACCCTAAACCGTCCCCGTCCCCTAACCCTAACCCTAAACCTAACCCTAACCTTAACCCTAAACCTTACGCGAAGCCTTACCCTCACCCGTCCCGTAATCCTAACCCGTACGCTAACACTAACCCCTACCCTAACACGTACGCTCACCCTAAACCGTTGTCGTAACCTAACCTGTATCCTAAACCGTCCCCGTCCCCTAACCCTAACCCTAACCCTAACCCTAACCCTAACCCTTACCCGCAGCCTTACCCTCACCTGTCCCCTGATCCTTACCCGTACGCTAACACTAACCCGTACCCTAACACGTACGCTCACCCTAAACCGTTGTCGTACCCTAACCTGTACCCTAAACAGTCCCCGTCCACTAACCCTAACCCTAACCCTAACCCTAACCCTAACCCTTACCCGAAGCCTTACCCTCAACCGTCCCCTAATCCTAACCCGTACGCTAACACTAACCCGTACCCTAACACGTACGCTCACCCTAAACCGTTGTCGTACCCTATCCTGTACCCTAAACCGTCCCCGTCCCCGTCTCCTAACCCTAACCCTAACCCTATCCCTAACCCTTACCCGAAGCCTTACCCTCACCCGTCCCCTAAACCTAACCCGTACGCTAACACTAACCCGTACCCTAACACGTACGCTCACCCTAAACCGTTGTCGTACACTAACCTGTACCCTAAACCGTCCACGTCCCCTAACCCTAACCCTAACCCTAACCCTAACCCTTACCCGAAGCCTTACCCTCTCCCGTCCCCTAATCCTAACCCGTACGCTAACACTAACCCGTACCCTAACACGTACGCTCACTCTGAAGCGTTGTCGTACCCTAACCTGTAACCTAAACCGTCCCCGTACCTTAACCCTAACCCTAACCCTAACCCTAACCCTAACCCTTACCCGAAGCCTTACCCTCACCCGTCCCCTAATCCTAACCCGTACGCTAACACTAACCCGTACCCTAACACGTACGCTCACCCTAAACCGTTGTCGTACCCTAACCTGTACCCTAAACCGTCCCCATCCCCTAACCCTAACCCTAACCCTAACCCTAACCCTAACCCTTACCCGAAGCCTTACCCTCACCCGTCCCCTAATCCTAACCTGTACGCTAACACTAACCCATAACCTAACACGTACGCTCACCCTAAACCGTTGTCGTACACTAACCTGTACCCTAAACCGTCCCCGTCCCCGTCCCCGTCCCCTAAAACTAACCCTAACCCTAACCCTTACCCGAAGCCTTACCCTCACCCGTCCCCTAATCCTAACCCGTACGCTAACATTAACCCGTACCCTAACACGTACGCTCACCCTAAACCTTTGTCGTACCCTAACCTGTACCATACACCGTCCCCGTCCCCTAACCCTAACCCTAACCCTAACCCTAACCCTAACCCTTACCCGAAGCCTTACCCTCACCCGTCCCCTAATCCTAACCCGTACGCTAACACTAACCCGTACCTTAACACGTACGCTCCAACTAAACCGTTGTCGTACCCTAACCTGTACCCTAAACCGTCCCCGTCCCCTAACCCTATCCCTAACCCTAACCCTTACCCGAAGCCTTACCCTCACCCATCCCCTAATCCTAACCCGTACGCTAACACTAACCCTTACCCTAACACTTACACTCACCCTAAACCGTTGTCGTACTCTAACCTGTACCCTAAACCTTCCCCGTCCGCTAACCCTAACCCTAACCCTAAACCTAAACCTAACCCTTACCCGAAGCCTTACCCTCACCCGTCCCCTAATCCTAACCCGTACGCTAACACTAACCCGTACCCTAAAACGTATGCTCACCCTAAACCGTTGTCGTACCCTAACCTGTACGCTAAACCGTCCCCGTCCCCTAACCCTAACCCTAACCCTAACCCTAAACCTTACCCGAAGCCTTACCCTCACCCGTCCCCTATTCCTAAACCGTACGCTAACACTAACCCGTACCCTAACACGTACGCTCACTCTAAACCGTTGTCGTACCCTCACCTGTACCCTAAACCGTCCCCGTCCCCTAACCCTAACCCTAACCCTAACCCTAACCCTAATCCTTACCCGAAGCCTTACCCTCACCCGTCCCCCAATCCTAACCCGTACGCTAACACTAACCCGTACCCTAACACGTACGCTCACCCTAAACCGTTGTCGTACCCTAACCTGTAACCTAAACCGTCCCCATCCCCTAACCCTAACCCTAACCCTAACCCTAACCCTAACCCTTACCCGAAGCCTTACCCTCACCCGTGCCCTAATCCTAACCAGTACGCTAACACTAACCCGTACCCTAACACGTACGCTCACCCTAATCCGTTGTAGTACCCTAACCTGTTCCCTCAACCGTCCCCGTCCCCGTCCCCGTCCCCTAACCCTAACCCTAACCCTAACCCTTACCCGAAGCCTTACCCTCACCCGTCCCCTAATCCTAACCCGTACGCTAACACTAACCCGTACCCTAACACGTACGCTCACCCTAAACCGTTGTCGTACCCTAACCTGTACCCTAAACCGTCCCTGTCCCCTAACCCTAACCCTAACCCTAACCCTAACCCTTACCCGAAGCCTTACCCTCACACGTCCCCTAATCCTAACCCGTACGCTAACACTAACCCGTACCGTAACACGTACGCTCACCCTAAACCGTTGTCGTACCCTAACCTTTACCCTAAACCGTCCCCATCACCTAACACTAACCCTAACCCTAACCCTAAACCTACCCGTACCCGAAGCCTTACCCTCACCCGTCCCCTAATCCTAACCCTTACGCTAACACTAACCCGTACCCTAACACGTACGCTCACCATAAACCGTTGTCGTACCCTAACCTGTACCCTATACCGTCCCCGTCCCCTAACCCTAACCCTAACCCTAACCCTAACCCTAACCCTTACCCGAAGCCTTACCCTCGCCCGTCCCCTACTCCTAACCCGTACGCTAACACTAACCCATACCCTAACACGTAAGCTCATCCTAAACCGTTGTCGTACCCTAACCTGTACCCTAAACCGTCCCCGTCCCCTAACCCTAACCCTAACCCTAACCCTAACCCTAACCCTTACAAAAAGCCTTACCCTCAACCGTTCCCTCATCCTAACCCATACGCTAACACTAAACCGTACCCTAACACGTACGCTCACCCTAAACCGTTGTTGTACCCTAACCTGTACCCTAAACCGTCCCCGTCCGCTAACCCTAACCCTAACCCTAACCCTAACCCTTACCCGAAGCCTTACCCTCACCCGTCCCCTAATCCTAACCCGTACGCTAACACTAACCTATACCCTAACACGTACGCTCACCCTAAACCGTTCTCGTACACTAACCTGTACCCTAAACCGTCCCCGTCCCCTAACCCTAACCCTAACCCTAACACTAACCCTAACACTTACCCGAAGCCTTACCCTCACCCGTCCCCTAATCCTAACCCGTACGCTAACACTAACCCGTACCCTAACACGTACGCTCACCCTAAGACGTTGTCGTACACTAACCTGTACCCTAAACCGTCCCCGTCCCCTAACCCTAACCCTAACCCTAACCCTAACGCTAATCCATACCCGAAGCCTTACCCTCACCCGTCCCCTAATCCTAACCCGTACGCTAACACTAACCCGTACCCTATCACGTACGCTCACCCTAAACCGTTGTCGTACCCTAATCTGTACCCTAAACCGTCCCCGTCCCCTAAACCTAACCCTAACCCTAACCCTAACCCTAACCCTTTCCCGAAGCCTTACCCTCACCCGTCCCCTAATCCTAACCCGTACGCTAACACTAACCCGTACCCTAACACGTACGCTCACCCTAAACCGTTGTCGTACCCTAACCTGTACACTAAACCGTCCCCGTCCCCTAACCATAACCCTAACCCTAACCCTAACCCTAACACTTACCCGAAGCCTTACCCTCACCTGTCTCCAAATCCTAACCCGTACGCTAACACTAACCCGTACCCTAACACGTACGCTCACCCTAAACAGTTGTCGTACCCTAACCTGTACCCTAAACCGTCCCCATCCCCTAACCCTAACCCTAACCCTAACCCTAAACTTTACCCGAAGCCTTACTCTCTCCCGTCCCCTAATCCTAACCCGTACGCTAACACAAACCCGTACCCTAACACGTACGCTCACCCTAAACCTTTGTCGTACACTAACCTGTACCCTAAACCGTCCCCGTTCCCTAACCGTAACCCTAACCCTAAACCTAACCCTATCCCTAACCCTTACCCGAAGCCTTACCCTCACCCGTCCCCTAATCCTAACCCGTACGCTAACAATAACCCATACCCTAACACGTACGCTCACCCTAAACCGTTGTCATACCCTAACCTGTACCCTAAACCGTCCCCGTTCCCTAACCGTAACCCTAACCCTAAACCTAACCCTTACCCGAAGCCTTACCCTCATCCGTCCCCTAATCCTAACCCGTACGCTAACACTAACCCATACCCTAACACGTACGCTCACCCTAAACCATTGTTGTACCCTTACCTGTACCCTAAACCGTCCCCATCCCCTAACCCTAACCCTATCCCTAACCCTAACCCTAACCCTTACCCGAAGCCTCACCCGCACCCGTCCCCTAAACCTAACCCATACGCTAACACTAACCCGTACCCTAACACGTACGCTCACCTTAAACCGTTGTCGTACCCTAACCTGTACCCTAAACCGTCCCCGTCCCGTAACCCTAACCCTAACCCTAACCCTAACCCTTACCCGAAGCCTTACCCTCACCCGTCCCCTAATCCTAACCCGTAGGCTAACACTAACCCGTACCCTAACACGTACGCTCACCCTAAACCGTTGTCGTACCCTAACCTGTACCCTAAACCGTCCCCGTTCCCGTCCCCGTCCCCTAACCCTAACCCTAACCCTAACCCTTACCCGAAGCCTTACCCTCACCCGTCCCCTAATCCTAACCCGTACGCTAACACTAACCCATACCCTAACACGTACACTCACCGTAAACTGTTGTCGTACCCTAACCTGTACCCTAAACCGTCCCCGTCCCCTAACCCTAACCCTAACCCTAACCCTTACCCGAAGCCTTACCCTCACCCGTCCCCTAATCCTAACCCGTATGCTAACACTAACCCGTACCCTAACACGTACGATCACCCTAAACCGTTGTCGTACCCTAACCTGTACCCTAAACCGTCCCCGTCCCCTAACCCTAACCCTAACCCTAACCCTAACCCTTACCCGAAGCCTTACCCTCACCCGTCCCCTAATCCTAACCCGTAGGCTAACACTAACCCGTACCCTAACACGTACGCTCACCCTAAACCGTTGTCGTACCCTAACCTGTACCCTAAACCGTCCCGGTCCCCGTCCCCTAACTCTAACCCTAACCCTAACCCTAACCCTTACCCGAAGCCTTACCCTCACCCGTCCCCTAATCCTAACCCGTACGCTAACACTAACCCGTACCCTAACACATACGCTCACCCTAAACCGTTGTCGTACCCTAACCTGTACCCTAAATCGTCCCCGTCCCCTAACCCTAACCCTAACCCTAACCCTAACCCTAACCCTTACCCGAAGCCTTACCCTCACCCGTCCCCTAATCCTAACCCGTACGCTAACACTAACCCATACCCTAACACGTACGCTCACCCTAAACCGTTGTCGTACAGTAACCAATACCCTAAACCGTCCCCGTTTCCGTCCCCGTCCCCTAACCCTAACCCTAACCCTAACCCTTACCCGAAGCCTTACCCTCACCCGTCCCCTAATCCTAACCCGTACGCTAACACTAACCCGTACCATAACATGTACGCTCACCCTAAACCGTTGTCGTACACTAACCTGTGCCCTAAACCGTCGCCGTCCCCTAACCCTAACCCTAACCCTAACCCTAACCCTAACCCTTACCCAAAGCCTTACCCTCTACCGTCCCCTAATCCTAACCCGTACGCTAACACTAACCCGTGCCCTAACACGTACGCTCACCCTAAACCGTTGTCGTACACTAACCTGTACCCTAAACCGTCCCCTAACCCTAACCCTAACCCTAAACCTAACCCTAACCCTAACCCTTACCCGAAGCCTTACCCTCACCCGTCCCGTAATCCTAACCCGTACGCTAACAATAACTCGTACCCTAACACGTACGCTCACCCTAAACCGTTGTCGTACCCTAACCTGTACCCTAAACCGTCCCCGTCCCCGTCCCCTAACCCTAACCCTAATCCTTACCCTTACCCGAGGCCTTACCCTCAACCGTCCCCTAATCCTAATCCGTACGCTAACACTAACCCGTACCCTAACACGTACGCTCACCCTACACCGTTGTTGTACCCTAACCTGTACCCTAAACCGTCCCCGTCCCCTAACCCTAAACCTAAACCTAACCCTAACCCTAACCCTTACCCGAAGCCTTACCCTCACCCGTCCCCTAATACTAACCCGTACGCTAACACTAACCCGTACCCTAACACGTACGCTCACCCTAAACGGTTGTCGTACCCTAACCTCTACCCTAAACCGTCCCCGTCCCCTAAACCTAACACTAACCCTAACCCTAACCTTACCCGAAGCCTTACCCTCACCCGTCCCCTAATCCTAACCCGTAGGCTAACACTAACCCGTACCCTAACACGTACGCTCACCCTAAACCGTTGTCGTACCCTAACCTGTACCCTAAACCGTCCCCGTCCCCGTCCCCTAACCCTAACCCTAACCCTAACCCTTACCCGAAGCCTTACCCTCACCCGTCCCCTAATCCTAACCCGTACGCTAACACTAACCCGTACCCTAACACGTACGCTCACCCTAAACCGTTGTCGTACCCTAACCTGTACCCTAAACCGTCCCCGCCCCCTAACGCTAACCCTAACCCTAACCCTAACCCTAACCCTTACCCGAAACCTTACCCTCACCCGTCCCCTAATCCTAACCCGTACGCTAACACTAACCCGTACCCTAACACGTACGCTCACCCTAAACCGTTGTCGTACCCTAACCTGTACCCTAAACGGTCCCCGTCCCCTAACCCTAACCCTAACCCTAACCCTAACCCTTACCCGAAGCCTTACCCTCACCCGTCCCCTTATCCTAACCCGTACGCTAACACTAAACCGTACACTAACACGTACGCTCACCCTAAACCGTTGTCGTACCCTAACCTGTACCCTAAACCGTCCCCGTCCCCTAACCCTAACCCTAACCCTAACCCTAACCCTAACCCTTACCCGAAGCCTTACTCTCACCCTTCCCCTAATCCTAACCCATACGCTGACACTAACCCGTACCCTAACACGTACGCTCACCCTAAACCGTTGTCGTACCCTAACCTGTACCCTAAACCTTCCCCGTCCCCTAACCCTAACCCTAACCCTAACCCTAACACTAACCCTTACCCGAAGCCTTACCCTCACCCGTCCCCTATTCCTAACCCGTACGCTAACACTAACCCGTACCCTAACACGTACGCTCACCCTAAACCGTTGTCGTACCCTAACCTTTACCCTAAACCGTCCCCGTCCCCTAACCATAACCCTAACCGTAACCCTAACCCTAACCCATACCCGAAGCCTTACCCTCACCCGTCCCATAATCCTAACCAGTACGCTAACACTAACCCGTACCCTAACACGTACGCTCACCCTAAACCGTTGTCGTACACTAACCTGTACCCTAAACCGTCCCCGTCCCGTAACCCTAACCCTAACCCTAACCCTAACCCTTACCCGAAGCCTTACCCTCACCCGTCCCCTAATCCTAACCCGTAGGCTAACACTAACCCGTACCCTAACACGTACGCTCACCCTAAACCGTTGTCGTACCCTAACCTGTACCCTAAACCGTCCCCGTTCCCGTCCCCGTCGCCTAACCCTAGCCCTAACCCTAACCCTTACCCGAAGCCTTACCCTCACCCGTCCCCTAATCCTAACCCGTACGCTAACACTAACCCATACCCTAACACGTACACTCACCGTAAACAGTTGTCGTACCCTAACCTGTACCCTAAACCGTCCCCGTCCCCTAACCCTAACCCTAACCCTAACCCTTACCCGAAGCCTTACCCTCACCCGTCCCCTAATCCTAACCCGTATGCTAACACTAACCCGTACCCTAACACGTACGATCACCCTAAACCGTTGTCGTACCCTAACCTGTGCCCTAAACATTCCCCGTCCCCTAACCCTAACCCTAACCCTAACCCTAACCCTTACCCGAAGCCTTACCCTCACCCGTCCCCTAATCCTAACCCGTACGCTAACACTAACCCGTACCCTAACACGTACGCTCACCCTAAACCGTTGTCGTACCCTAACCTGTACCTTAAACCGTCCCGGTCCCCGTCCCCTAACCCTAACCCTAACCCTAACCCTAACCCTTACCCGAAGCCTTACCCTCACCCGTCCCCTAATCCTAACCCGTACGCTAACACTAACCCGTACCCTAACACATACGCTCACCCTAAACCGTTGTCGTACCCTAACCTGTACCCTAAATCGTCCCCGTCCCCTAACCCTAACCCTAACCCTAACCCTAACCCTAACCCTTACCCGAAGCCTTACCCTCACCCGTCCCCTAATCCTAACCCGTACGCTAACACTAACCCGTACCCTAACACGTATGCTCACCCTAAACCGTTCTCGTACCCTAACGTGTACCCCAAACCATTCCCGTCCCCTAACCGTAACCCTAACCCTAACCCTAAACCTTACCCGAAGCCTTACCCTCACCCGTCCCCTAATCCTAACGCGTACGCTAACACTAAACCGTACACTAACACGTACGCTCACCCTAAACCGTTGTCGTACCCTAACCTGTACCCTAAACCGTCCCCGTCCCCTAACCCTAACCCTAACCCTAACCCTTACCCGAAGCCTTACCCTCACCCGTCCCCTAATCCTAACCCGTACGCTAACACTAACCCATACCCTAACACGTACGCTCACCCTAAACCGTTGTCGTACAGTAACCAATACCCTAAACCGTCCCCGTCTCCGTCCCCGTCCCCTAACCCTAACCCTAACCCTAACCCTTACCCGAAGCCTTACCCTCACCTGTCCCCTAATCCTAACCCGTACGCTAACACTAACCCGTACCCTAACACGTACGCGCACCCTAAACCGTTGTCGTACACTAACCTGTGCCCTAAACCGTCGCCGTCCCCTAACCCTAACCCTAACCCTAACCCTAACCCTTACCCTTACCCGAAGCCTTACCCTCAACCGTCCCCAATCCTAACCCGTACGCTAACACTAACCCGTACCCTAACACGTACGCTCACCCTAAACCGTTGTCGTACACTAACCTGTACCCTAAACCGTCCCCGTCCCCTAACCCTAACCCTAAACCTAACCCTAACCCTAACACTTACCCGAAGCCTTACCCACACCCGTCCCCTAATCCTAACCCGTACGCTAACAATAACTCGTACCCTAACACGTACGCTCACCCTAAACCGTTGTCGTACCCTAACCTGTACCCTAAACCGTCCCCGTCCCCGTCCCCTAACCCTAACCCTAACCCTTACCCTTACCCGAAGCCTTACCCTCACCCGTCCCCTAATCCTAACCCGTACACTAACACTAACCCGTACCCTAACACGTACGCTCACCCTTAACCGTTGTCGTACCCTAACTTGTACCCTAAACCGTCCCCGTCCCCTAACCCTAACCCTAAACCTAACCCTAACCCTAACCCTAACCCTCACCCGTCCCCTAATCCTAACCCGTATGCTAACACTAACCGGTACCCTAACACGTATGCTCACCCTAAACCGTTGTCGTACCCTATCCTGTACCCTAAACCATCCCCGTCCCCTAACCCTAACCCTAACCCTAACCCTAACCCTTACCCGAAGCCTTACCCTCACCCGTCCCCTAATCCTAACCCGTACGCTAACACTAACCCGTACCCTAACACGTACTCTCACCCTAAACCGTTGTCGTACACTAACCTGTACCCTAAACCGTCCCCGTCCCCGTCCACGTCCTCTAACGCTAACCCTAACCCTAACCCTTACCCGAAGCCTTACTCTCACCCGTCCCCTAATCCTAACCCGTACGCTAACACTAACCCGTACCCTAACACGAACGCTCACCCTAAACCGTTGTTGTACCCTAACCTGTACCCTAAACCGTCCCCGTCCCCTAACCCTAACCCTAACCCTAACGCTAACCCTAACCCTTACCCGAAGCCTTACCCTCAACCGTCCCCTAATCCTAACCCGTACACTAACACTAACCCGTACCCTAACACTTACGCTCACCCTAAACCGTTGTCGTACCCTAACCTTTACCCTAAACCGTCCCCGGCCCCTAACCCTAACCCTAACCCTAACCCTAACCCTAACCCTTACCCGAAGCCTTACCCTCACCCATCCCCTAATCCTAAACCGTACACTAACACTAACCCGTACCCTAACACGTACGCTCACCCTAAACCATTGTCGTACCCTAACCTTTACCCTAAACCGTCCCCGTCCCCTAACCATAACCCTAACCGTAACCCTAACCCTAACCCTTACCCGAAGCCTTACCCTCACCCGTCCCATAATCCTAACCAGTACGCTAACACTAACCCGTACCCTAACACGTACGCTCACCCTAAACCGTTGTCGTACACTAACCTGTACCCTAAACCGTCCCCGTCCCCGTCCCCGTCCTCTAACCCTAACCCTAACCCTAACCCTTACCCGAAGCCTTACACACACCCGTCCCCGAATCCTAACCCGTACGCTAACACTAACCCGTACCCTAACACGCACGCTCACCCTAAACCGTTGTCGTACCCTAACCTGTACCCTAAACCGTCCCCGTCCCCTAACCCTAACCCTAACCCTTTACCGAAGCTTTACCCTCACATGTCCCCTAATCCTAACCCGTACGCTAACACTAACCCCTACCCTAACACGTACGCTCACCCTAAACCATTGTCGTACACTATCCTGTACCCTAAACCGTCCCCGTCCCCGTACCCTAACCCTAACCCTAACCCTAACCCTAACCCTTACCCGAAGCCTTACCCTCACCCGTCCCCTAATCCTAACCCGTACGCTAACACTAACCCGTACCCTAACACGTACGCTCACCCAAAACCGTTGTCGTACCCTAACCTGTACCCTAAACCGTCCCCGTCCCCGTCCCCTAACCCTAACCCTAACCCTAACCCTAACCCTAACCCTTACCCGAAGCCTTACCCTCACCCGTCCCCTAATCCTAACCCGTACGCTAACACTAACCCGTACCCTAACACGTACGCTCACTCTAAACCGTTGTCGTGCCCTAACCTGTACCCTAAACCGTCCCCGTCCCCTAAACCTAACCCTAACCCTAACCCTAACCCTAACCCTTACCCGAAGCCTTACCCTCACCCGTCCCCTAATCCTAACCCGTAGGCTAACACTAACACTTACCCTAACACGTACGCTCACCCTAAACCGTTGTCGTACCCTAACCTGTACCCTAAACCGCCCCGTCCCTACCCTAACCCTAACCCTAACACTAACCCTTACCCGAAGCCTTACCCTCACCCGTCCCCTAATCCTAACCCGTACGCTAACACTAACCCATAACCTAACACGTACGCTCACCCTAAACCGTTGTCGTACAGTAACCAATACCCTAAACCGTCCCCGTCTCCGTCCCCGTCCCCTAACCCTAACCCTAACCCTAACCCTTACCCGAAGCCTTACCCTCACCTGTCCCCTAATCCTAACCCGTACGCTAACACTAACCCGTACCCTAACACGTACGCGCACCCTAAACCGTTGTCGTACACTAACCTGTGCCCTAAACCGTCGCCGTCCCCTAACCCTAACCCTAACCCTAACCCTAACCCTTACCCTTACCCGAAGCCTTACCCTCAACCGTCCCCTAATCCTAACCCGTACGCTAACACTAACCCGTACCCTAACACGTACGCTCACCCTAAACCGTTGTCGTACACTAACCTGTACCCTAAACCGTCCCCGTCCCCTAACCCTAACCCTAAACCTAACCCTAACCCTAACACTTACCCGAAGCCTTACCCACACCCGTCCCCTAATCCTAACCCGTACGCTAACAATAACTCGTACCCTAACACGTACGCTCACCCTAAACCGTTGTTGTACCCTAACCTGTACCCTAAACCGTCCCCGTCCCCGTCCCCTAACCCTAACCCTAACCCTTACCCTTACCCGAAGCCTTACCCTCACCCGTCCCCTAATCCTAACCCGTACGCTAACACTAACACGTACCCTAACACGTACGCTCACTCTAAACCGTTGTCGTGCCCTAACCTGTACCCTAAACCGTCCCCGTCCCCGTCCCCGTCCCCTAACCCTAACCCTAACCCTTACCCGAAGCCTTACCCTCACCCGTCCCCTAATCCTAACCCGTACACTAACACTAACCCGTACCCTAACACGTACGCTCACCCTTAACCGTTGTCGTACCCTAACTTGTACCCTAAACCGTCCCCGTCCCCTAACCCTAACCCTAAACCTAACCCTAACCCTAACCCTAACCCTTACCCGAAGCCTTACCCTCACCCGTCCCCTAATCCTAACCCGTATGCTAACACTAACCGGTACCCTAACACGTATGCTCACCCTAAACCGTTGTCGTACCCTATCCTGTACCCTAAACCATCCCCGTCCCCTAACCCTAACCCTAACCCTAACCCTAACCCTTACCCGAAGCCTTACCCTCACCCGTCCCCTAATCCTAACCCGTACGCTAACACTAACCCGTACCCTAACACGTACTCTCACCCTAAACCGTTGTCGTACACTAACCTGTACCCTAAACCGTCCCCGTCCCCGTCCCCGTCCTCTAACGCTAACCCTAACCCTAACCCTTACCTGAAGCCTTACCCTCACCCGTCCCCTAATCCTAACCCGTACGCTAACACTAACCCGTACCCTAACACGAACGCTCACCCTAAACCGTTGTTGTACCCTAACCTGTACCCTAAACCGTCCCCGTCCCCTAACCCTAACCCTAACCCTAACGCTAACCCTAACCCTTACCCGAAGCCTTACCCTCAACCGTCCCCTAATCCTAACCCGTACACTAACACTAACCCGTACCCTAACACTTACGCTCACCCTAAACCGTTGTCGTACCCTAACCTTTACCCTAAACCGTCCCCGGCCCCTAACCCTAACCCTAACCCTAACCCTAACCCTTACCCGAAGCCTTACCCTCACCCATCCCCTAATCCTAAACCGTACACTAACACTAACCCGTACCCTAACACGTACGCTCACCCTAAACCATTGTCGTACCCTAACCTTTACCCTAAACCGTCCCCGTCCCCTAACCATAACCCTAACCGTAACCCTAACCCTAACCCTTACCCGAAGCCTTACCCTCACCCGTCCCATAATCCTAACCAGTACGCTAACACTAACCCGTACCCTAACACGTACGCTCACCCTAAACCGTTGTCGTACACTAACCTGTATCCTAAACCGTCCCCGTCCCCGTCCCCGTCCTCTAACCCTAACCCTAACCCTAACCCTTACCCGAAGCCTTACACACAGCCGTCCCCGAATCCTAACCCGTACGCTAACACTAACCCGTACCCTAACACGCACGCTCACCCTAAACCGTTGTCGTACCCTAACCTGTACCCTAAACCGTCCCCGTCCCCTAACCCTAACCCTAACCCTTTACCGAAGCCTTACCCTCACATGTCCCCTAATCCTAACCCGTACGCTAACACTAACCCCTACCCTAACACGTACGCTCACCCTAAACCATTGTCGTACACTATCCTGTACCCTAAACCGTCCCCGTCCCCGTACCCTAACCCTAACCCTAACCCTAACCCTAACCCTTACCCGAAGCCTTACCCTCACCCGTCCCCTAATCCTAACCCGTACGCTAACACTAACCCGTACCCTAACACGTACGCTCACCCAAAACCGTTGTCGTACCCTAACCTGTACCCTAAACCGTCCCCGTCCCCGTCCCCTAACCCTAACCCTAACCCTAACCCTAACCCTAACCCTTACCCGAAGCCTTACCCTCACCCGTCCCCTAATCCTAACCCGTACGCTAACACTAACCCGTACCCTAACACGTACGCTCACCCTAAACCGTTGTCGTACACTAACCTGTACCCTAAACCGTCCCCGTCCCCGTCCCCGTCCTCTGACCCTAACCCTAACCCTAACCCTTACCCGAAGCCTTACCCTCACCCGTCACCTAATCCTAACCCGTACGCTAACACTAACCCGTACCCTAACACGTACACTCACCCTAAACCGTTGTCGTACCCTAACCTGTACCCTAAACCGTCCCCGTCCCCTAACCCTAACCCTAACCCTAACCCTAACCCTAACCCTTACCCGAAGCCTTACCCTCACCCGCTCCCAAATCCTAACCCGTACGCTAACACTAACCCGTACCCTAACACGTACACTCACCCTAAACCGTTGTCGTACCCTATCCTGTACCCTAAACCGTCCCCGTCCCCGTCCCCTAACCCTAACCCTAATCCTAACCCTAACCCTTACCCGAAGCCTTACCCTCACCCGTCCCCTAATCCTAACCCGTACGCTAACACTAACACGTACCCTAACACGTACGCTCACCCTAAACCGTTGTCGTACCCTAACCTGTACACTAAACCATCCCCGTTCCCCTAACCCTAACCCTAACCCTAACCCTAACCCTTACCCGAAGCCTTACCCTCACCCATCCCCTAATCCTAACCCGTAGGCTAACACTAACCCGTACCCTAACACGTACGCTCACCCTAAACAGTTGTCGCACCCTAACCTGTACCCTAAAACGTCCCCATCCTCTAACCCTAACCCTAACCCTAACCCTAACCCTAACCCTTACCCGAAGCCTTACCCTCACCCGTCCCCTAATCCTAAACCGTACGCTAACACTAACCCGTACCCTAACACGTACGCTCACTCTAAACCGTTGTCGTGCCCTAACCTGTACCCTAAACCGTCCCCGTCCCCTAAACCTAACCCTAACCCTAACCCTAAACCTAACCCTAACCCTTAACCGAAGCCTTACGCTCAACCGTCCCCTAATCCTAAACCGTACGCTAACACTAACCCGTATCCTAACACGTACGCTCACCCTAAACCGTTGTCGTACCCTAACCTGTACCCTAAACCGTCCCCGTCCCCTAACCCTAACCCTAACCCTAATCCTAACCCTAACCCTTACCCGAAGCCTTACACTCACCCGTCCCCTAATCCTAACCCGAACGCTAACACTAACCCGTACCCTAACACGTACGCTCACCCTAAACCGTTGTCGTACCATAACCGGTACCCTAAACCGTCCCCGTCCCCGTCCCCTAACCCTAACCCTAACAGTAACCCTAACCCTTACCCGAAGCCTTACCCTCACCCGTCCCCTAATCCTAACCCGTACGCTAACACTAACCCGTACCCTAACACGTACACTCACCCTAAACCGTTGTTGTACCCTAACCTGTACCCTAAACCGTCCCCGTCCCCTAACCCTAACCCTAACCCTAACCCTAACCCTTACCCGAAGCCTTACCCTCACCCATCCCCTAATCCTAACCCGTAGGCTAACACTAACCCGTACCCTAACACGTACGCTCACCCTAAACCGTTGTCGTACACTAACATGTACCCTAATCCGTCCCCGTCCCCTAACCCTAACCCTAACCCTAACCCTAACCCTAACCCTAACCCTTACCCGAAGTCTTACCCTCACCCGTCCCCTAATCCTAACCCGTACGCTAACACTAACCCGTACCCTAACACGTACGCTCACTCTAAACCGTTGTCGTGCCCTAACCTGTACCCTAAACCGTCCCCGTCCCCTAAACCTAACCCTAACCCTAACCCTAACCCTTACCCGAAGCCTTACCCTCACCCGTCCCCTAATCCTAACCCGTAGGCTAACACTAACCCGTACCCTAACACGTACGCTCACCCTAAACCGTTGTCGTACCCTAACCTGTACCCTAAACCGTCCCCGTCCCCTAACCCTAACCCTAAACCTAACCCTAACCCTAACCCTAAACCTTACCCGAAGCCTTACCCTCACCCGTCCCGTAATCCTAACCCGTACGCTAACACTAACCCCTACCCTAACACGTACGCTCACCCTAAACCGTTGTCGTAACCTAACCTGTATCCTAAACCGTCCCCGTCCCCTAACCCTAACCCTAACCCTAACCCTAACCCTAACCCTTACCCGAAGCCTTACCCTCACCTGTCCCCTGATCCTTACCCGTACGCTAACACTAACCCGTACCCTAACACGTACGCTCACCCTAAACCGTTGTCGTACCCTAACCTGTACCCTAAACAGTCCCCGTCCCCTAACCCTAACCCTAACCCTAACCCTAACCCTAACCCTTACCCGAAGCCTTACCCTCACCCGTCCCCTAATCCTAACCTGTGCGCTAACACTAAACCATAACCTAACACGTACGCTCACCCTAAACCGTTGTCGTACACTAACCTGTACCCAAAACCGTCCCCGTCCCCTAAACCTAACCCTAACCCTAACCCTAACCCTAACCCTTACCCGAAGCCTTACCCTCAACCGTCCCCTAATCCTAACCCGTACGCTAACACTAACCCGTACCCTAACACGTACGCTCACCCTAAACCGTTGTCGTACCCTATCCTGTACCCTAAACCGTCCCCGTCCCCGTCTCCTAACCCTAACCCTAACCCTATCCCTAACCCTTACCCGAAGCCTTACCCTCACCCGTCCCCTAAACCTAACCCGTACGCTAACACTAACCCGTACCCTAACACGTACGCTCACCCTAAACCGTTGTCGTACACTAACCTGTACCCTAAACCGTCCCCGTCCCCTAACCCTAACCCTAACCCTAACCCTAACCCTTACCCGAAGCCTTACCCTCTCCCGTCCCCTAATCCTAACCCGTACGCTAACACTAACCCGTACCCTAACACGTACGCTCACTCTGAAGCGTTGTCGTACCCTAACCTGTAACCTAAACCGTCCCCGTACCTTAACCCTAACCCTAACCCTAACCCTAACCCTTACCCGAAGCCTTACCCTCACCTGTCCCCTAATCCTAACCCGTACGCTAACACTAACCCGTACCCTAACACGTACGCTCACCCTAAACCGTTGTCGTACCCTAACCTGTACCCTAAACCGTCCCCATCCCCAACCCTAACCCTAACCCTAACCCTAACCCTAACCCTTACCCGAAGCCTTACCCTCACCCGTCCCCTAATCCTAACCTGTACGCTAACACTAACCCATAACCTAACACGTACGCTCACCCTAAACCGTTGTCGTACACTAACCTGTACCCTAAACCGTCCCCGTCCCCGTCCCCGTCCCCTAACACTAACCCTAACCCTAACCCTTACCCGAAGCCTTACCCTCACCTGTCCCCTAATCCTAACCCGTACGCTAACACTAACCCGTACCCTAACACGTACGCTCACCCTAAACCGTTGTCGTACCCTAACCTGTACCCTAAACCGTCCCCGTTCCCCTAACCCTAACCCTAACCGTAACCCTTACCCTTACCCGAAGCCTTACCCTCACCCATCCCCTAATCCTAACCCCTAGGCTAACACTAACCCGTACCCTAACACGTACGCTCACCCTAAACAGTTGTCGTACCCTAACCTGTAACCTAAACCATCCCCATCCCCTAACCCTAACCGTAACCCTAACCCTAACCCTAACCCTTACCCGAAGCCTTACCCTCACCCGTCCCCTAATCCTAACCCGTACGCTAACACTAACCCGTACCCTAACACGTACGCTCACCCTAAACCGTTTTCATACACTAAACTGTACCCTAAAACGTCCCCGTTCCCTAACCCTTTCCCTAACCCTAACCCTAACCCTAACCCTTACCCGAAGCCTTACCCTCACCCGTCCCCTAATCCTAACCCGTACGCTAACACTAACCCGTACCCTAACACGTACGCTCACCCTAAACCGTTGTCGTACCCTAACCTGTACCCTAAACCGTCCCCGTCCCCTAACGCTAACCCTAACCCTAACCATAACCCTAACCCTTACCCGAAGCCTTACCCTCACCCGTCCCCTAATCCTAACCCGTACGCTAACATTAACCCGTACCCTAACACGTACGCTCACCCTAAACCTTTGTCGTACCCTAACCTGTACCATACACCGTCCCCGTCCCCTAACCCTAACCCTAACCCTAACCCTAACCCTAACCCTTACCCGAAGCCTTACCCTCACCCGTCCCCTAATCCTAACCCGTACGCTAACACTAACCCGTACCTTAACACGTACGCTCACACTAAACCGTTGTCGTACCCTAACCTGTACCCTAAACCGTCCCCGTCCCCTAACCCTAACCCTAACCCTAACCCTTACCCGAAGCCTTACCCTCACCCATCCCCTAATCCTAACCCGTACGCTAACACTAACCCGTACCCTAACACGTACACTCACCCTAAACCGTTGTCGTACTCTAACCTGTACCCTAAACCTTCCCCGTCCCCTAACCGTAACCCTAACCCTAAACCTAAACCTAACCCTTACCCGAAGCCTTACCCTCACCCGTCCCCTAATCCTAACACGTACGCTAACACTAACCCGTACCCTAACACGTATGCTCACCCTAAACCGTTGTCGTACCCTAACCTGTACGCTAAACCGTCCCCGTCCCCTAACCCTAACCCTAACCCTAACCCTAAACCTTACCCGAAGCCTTACCCTCACCCGTCCCCTATTCCTAAACCGTACGCTAACACTAACCCGTACCCTAACACGTACGCTCACTCTAAACCGTTGTCGTACCCTCACCTGTACCCTAAACCGTCCCCGTCCCCTAACCCTAACCCTAACCCTAACCCTAACCCTTACCCGAAGCCTTACCCTCACCCGTCCCCTAATCCTAACCCGTACGCTAACACTAACCCGTACCCTAACACGTACGCTCACCCTAAACCGTTGTCGTACCCTAACCTGTACCCTAAACCGTCCCCATCCCCTAACCCTAACCCTAACCCTAACCCTAACCCTAACCCTTACCCGAAGCCTTACCCTCACCCGTCCCCTAATCCTAACCAGTACGCTAACACTAACCCGTACCCTAACACGTACGCTCACCCTAATCCGTTGTCGTACCCTAACCTGTTCCCTCAACCGTCCCCGTCCCCGTCCCCGTCCTCTAACCCTAACCCTAACCCTAACCCTTACCCGAAGCCTTACCCTCACCCGTCCCCTCATCCTAACCCGTACGCTAACACTAACCCGTACCCTAACACGTACGCTCACCCTAAACCGTTGTCGTACCCTAACCTGTACCCTAAACCGTCCCTGTCCCCTAACCCTAACCCTAACCCTAACCCTAACCCTTACCCGAAGCCTTACCCTCACACGTCCCCTAATCCTAACCCGTACGCTAACACTAACCCGTACCGTAAAACGTACGCTCACCCTAAACCGTTGTCGTACCCTAACCTTTACCCTAAACCGTCCCCATCCCCTAACACTAACCCTAACCCTAACCCTAAACCTACCCGTACCCGAAGCCTTACCCTCACCTGTCCCCTAATCCTAACCCTTACGCTAACACTAACCCGTACCCTAACACGTACGCTCACCCTAAACCGTTGTCGTACCCTAACCTGTACCCTATACCGTCCCCGTCCCCTAACCCTAACCCTAACCCTAACCCTAACCCTAACCCTTACCCGAAGCCTTACCCTCGCCCGTCCCCTACTCCTAACCCGTACGCTAACACTAACCCATACCCTAACACGTAAGCTCATCCTAAACCGTTGTCGTACCCTAACCTGTACCCTAAACCGTCCCCGTCCCCTAACCCTAACCCTAACCCTAACCCTAACCCTAACCCTTACAAAAAGCCTTACCCTCAACTGTTCCCTCATCCTAACCCATACGCTAACACTAAACCGTACCCTAACACGTACGCTCACCCTAAACCGTTGTTGTACCCTAACCTGTACCCTAAACCGTCCCCGTCCGCTAACCCTAACCCTAACCCTAACCCTAACCCTTACCCGAAGCCTTACCCTCACCCGTCCCCTAATCCTAACCCGTACGCTAACACTAACCTATACCCTAACACGTACGCTCACCCTAAACCGTTCTCGTACACTAACCTGTACCCTAAACCGTCCCCGTCCCCTAACCCTAACCCTAACCCTAACCCTAACCCTAACTCTTACCCGAAGCCTTACCCTCACCCGTCCCCTAATCCTAACCCGTACGCTAACACTAACCCGTACCCTAACACGTACGCTCAACCTATGCCGTTGTCGTACCCTAACCTGTACCCTAAACCGTCCCCGTCCCCTAACCCTAACCCTAACCCTAACCCTAACGCTAATCCATACCCGAAGCCTTACCCTCACCCGTCCCCTAATCCTAACCCGTACGCTAACACTAACCCGTACCCTAATACGTACGCTCACCCTAAACCGTTGTCGTACCTTAATCTGTACCCTAAACCGTCCCCGTCCCCTAAACCTAACCCTAACCCTAACCCTAACCCTAACCCTTTCCCGAAGCCTTACCCTCACCCGTCCCCTAATCCTAACCCGTACGCTAACACTAACCCGTACCCTAATACGTACGCTCACCCTAAACCGTTGTCGTACCGTAACCTGTACCCTAAACCGCCCCGTCCCCTAACCCTAACCCTAACCCTAACCCTAACCCTAACACTTACCCGAAGCCTTACCCTCACCTGTCTCCAAATCCTAACCCGTACGCTAACACTAACCCGTACCCTAACACGTACGCTCACCCTAAACAGTTGTCGTACCCTAACCTGTACCCTAAACCGTCCCCATCCCCTAACCCTAACCCTAACCCTAACCCTAAACTTTACCCGAAGCCTTACTCTCTCCCGTCCCCTAATCCTAACCCGTACGCTAACACTAACCCGTACCCTAACACGTACGCTCACCCTAAACCTTTGTCGTACACTAACCTGTACCCTAAACCGTCCCCGTCCCCTAACCCTAACCCTAAACCTAACCCTATCCCTAACCCTTACCCGAAGCCTTACCCTCACCCGTCCCCTAATCCTAACCCGTACGCTAACACTAACCCATACCCTAACACGTACGCTCACCCTAAACCGTTGTCATACCCTAACCTGTACCCTAAACCGTCCCCGTTCCCTAACCGTAACCCTAACCCTAAACCTAACACTTACCCGAAGCCTTACCCTCATCCGTCCCCTAATCCTAACCCGTACGCTAACACTAACCCATACCCTAACACGTACGCTCACCCTAAAACTTTGTTGTACCCTTACCTGTACCCTAAACCGTCCCCATCCCCTAACCCTAACCCTAACCCTAACCCTAACCCTAACCCTTACCCGAAGCCTCACCCGCACCCGTCCCCTAAACCTAACCCATATGCTAACACTAACCCGTACCCTAACACGTACGCTCACCTTAAACCGTTGTCGTACCCTAACCTGTACCCTAAACAGTCCCCGTCCCGTAACCCTAACCCTAACCCTAACCCTAACCCTTACCCGAAGCCTTACCCTCACCCGTCCCCTAATCCTAACCCGTAGGCTAACACTAACCCGTACCCTAACACGTACGCTCACCCTAAACCGTTGTCGTACCCTAACCTGTACCCTAAACCGTCCCCGTTCCCGTCCCCGTCCCCTAACCCTAACCCTAACCCTAACCCTTACCCGAAGCCTTACCCTCACCCGTCCCCTAATCCTAACCCGTAAGCTAACACTAACCCATACCCTAACACATACACTCACCGTAAACTGTTGTCGTACCCTAACCTGTACCCTAAACCGTCCCCATCCCCTAACCCTAACCCTAACCCTAACCCTTACCCGAAGCCTTACCCTCACCCGTCCCCTAATCCTAACCCGTATGCTAACACTAACCCGAACCCTAACACGTACGATCACCCTAAACCGTTGTCGTACCCTAACCTGTACCCTAAACCGTCCCCGTCCCCTAACCCTAACCCTAACCCTAACCCTAACCCTTACCCGAAGCCTTACCCTCACCCGTCCCCTAATCCTAACCCGTAGGCTAACACTAACCCGTACCCTAACACGTACGCTCACCCTAAACCGTTGTCGTACCCTAACCTGTACCCTAAACCGTCCCGGTCCCCGTCCCCTAACTCTAACCCTAACCCTAACCCTAACCCTTACCCGAAGCCTTACCCTCACCCGTCCCCTAATCCTAACCCGTACGCTAACACTAACCCGTACCCTAACACATACGCTCACCCTAAACCGTTGTCGTACCCTAACCTGTACCCTAAATCGTCCCCGTCCCCTAACCCTAACCCTAACCCTAACCCTAACCCTAACCCTTACCCGAAGCCTTACCCTCACCCGTCCCCTAATCCTAACCCGTACGCTAACACTAACCCATACCCTAACACGTACGCTCACCCTAAACCGTTGTCGTAGAGTAACCAATACCCTAAACCGTCCCCGTCTCCGTCCCCGTCCCCTATCCCTAACCCTAACCCTAACCCTTACCCGAAGCCTTACCCTCACCCGTCCCCTAATCCTAACCCGTACGCTAACACTAACCCGTACCCTAACACGTACGCTCACCCTAAACCGTTGTCGTACACTAACCTGTGCCCTAAACCGTCGCCGTCCCCTAACCCTAACCCTAACCCTAACCCTAACCCTAACCCTTACCCGAAGCCTTACCCTCTACCGTCCCCTAATCCTAACCCGTACGCTAACACTAACCCGTACCCTAACATGTACGCTCACCCTAAACAGTTGTCGTACACTAACCTGTACCCTAAACCGTCCCCTAACCCTAACCCTAACCCTAAACCTAACCCTAACCCTAACCCTTACCCGAAGCCTTACCCTCACCCGTCCCCTAATCCTAACCCGTACGCTAACACTAACCCGTACCCTAACACGTACGCTCACCCTAAACCGTTGTCGTACCCTAACCTGTACCCTAAACCGTCCCCGTCCCCGTCCCCTAACCCTAACCCTAATCCTTACCCTTACCCGAGGCCTTACCCTCAACCGTCCCCTAATCCTAACCAGTACGCTAACACTAACCCGTACCCTAACACGTACGCTCACCCTACACCGTTGTTGTACCCTAACCTGTACCCTAAACCGTCCCCGTCCCCTAACCCTAAACCTAAACCTAACCCTAACCCTAACCCTTACCCGAAGCCTTACCCTCACCCGTCTCCTAATACTAACCCGTACGCTAACACTAACCCGTACCCTAACACGTACGCTCACCCTAAACGGTTGTCGTACCCTAACCTCTACCCTAAACCGTCCCCGTCCCCTAAACCTAACACTAACCCTAACCCTAACCTTACCCGAAGCCTTACCCTCACCCGTCCCCTAATCCTAACCCGTAGGCTAACACTAACCCGTACCCTAACACGTACGCTCACCCTAAACCGTTGTCGTACCCTAACCTGTACCCTAAACCGTCCCCGTCCCCGTCCCCTAACCCTAACCCTAACCCTAACCCTTACCCGAAGCCTTACCCTCACCCGTCCCCTAATCCTAACCCGTACGCTAACACTAACCCGTACCCTAACACGTACGCTCACCCTAAACCGTTGTCGTACCCTAACCTGTACCCTAAACCGTCCCCGTCCCCTAACGCTAACCCTAACCCTAACCCTAACCCTAACCCTTACCCGAAACCTTACCCTCACCCGTCCCCTAATCCTAACCCGTACGCTAACACTAACCCGTACCCTAACACGTACGCTCACCCTAAACCGTTGTCGTACCCTAACCTGTACCCTAAACGGTCCCCGTCCCCTAACCCTAACCCTAACCCTAACCCTAACCCTTACCCGAAGCCTTACCCTCACCCGTCCCCTTATCCTAACCCGTACGCTAACACTAAACCGTACACTAACACGTACGCTCACCCTAAACCGTTGTCGTACCCTAACCTGTACCCTAAACCGTCCCCGTCCCCTAACCCTAACCCTAACCCTAACCCTAACCCTAACCCTTACCCGAAGCCTTACTCTCACCCTTCCCCTAATCCTAACCCATACGCTGACACTAACCCGTACCCTAACACGTACGCTCACCCTAAACCGTTGTCGTACTCTAACCTGTACCCTAAACCTTCCCCGTCCCCTAACCCTAACCCTAACCCTAAACCTAAACCTAACCCTTACCCGAAGCCTTACCCTCACCCGTCCCCTAATCCTAACCCGTACGCTAACACTAACCCGTACCCTAACACGTATGCTCACCCTAAACCTTTGTCGTACCCTAACCTGTACGCTAAACCGTCCCCGTCCCCTAACCCTAACCCTAACCATAACCCTAAACCTTACCCGAAGCCTTACCCTCACCCGTCCCCTATTCCTAAACCGTACGCTAACACTAACCCGTACCCTTACACGTACGCTCACTCTAAACCGTTGCCGTACCCTCACCTGTACCCTAAACCGTCCCCGTCCCCTAACCCTAACCCTAACCCTAACCCTAACCCTTACCCGAAGCCTTACCCTCACCCGTCCCCTAATCCTAACCCGTACGCTAACACTAACCCGTACCCTAACACGTACGCTCACCCTAAACCGTTGTCGTACCCTAACCTGTACCCTAAACCGTCCCCATCCCCTAACCCTAACCCTAACCCTAACCCTAACCCTAATCCTTACCCGAAGCCTTACCCTCACCCGTCCCCTAATCCTAACCAGTACGCTAACACTAACCCGTACCCTAACACGTACGCTCACCCTAATCCGTTGTCGTACCCTAACCTGTTCCCTCAACCGTCCCCGTCCCCGTCCCCGTCCCCTAACCCTAACCCTAACCCTAACCCTTACCCGAAGCCTTACCCTCACCCGTCCCCTAATCCTAACCCGTACGCTAACACTAACCCGTACCCTAACACGTACTCTCACCCTAAACCGTTGTCGTACCCTAACCTGTACCCTAAACCGTCCCTGTCCCATAACCCTAACCCTAACCCTAACCCTAACCCTTACCCGAAGCCTTACCCTCACACGTCCCCTAATCCTAACCCGTACGCTAACACTAACCCGTACCGTAAAACGTACGCTCACCCTAAACCATTGTCGTACCCTAAACTTTACCCTAAACCGTCCCCATCCCCTAACACTAACCCTAACCCTAACCCTAAACCTACCCGTACCCGAAGCCTTACCCTCACCCGTCCCCTAATCCTAACCCTTACGCTAACACTAACCCGTACCCTAACACGTACGCTCACCCTAAACCGTTGTCGTACCCTAACCTGTACCCTATACCGTCCCCGTCCCCTAACCCTAACCCTAAACCTAACCCTAACCCTAACCCTTACCCGAAGCCTTACCCTCACCCGTCCCCTAATCCTAACCCGTACGCTAACAATAACCCGTACCCTAACACGTACGCTCACCCTAAACCGTTGTTGTACCCTAAACTGTACCCTAAACCGTCCCCGTCCCCTAACCTTAACCCTAACCCTAACCCTAACCCTAAACCTTACCCGAAGCCTTACCCTCACCCATCCCCTAATCCTAACCCGTAGGCTAACACTAACCCGTACCCTAACACGTACGCTCACCCTAAACCGTTGTCGTACCCTAACCTGTACCCTAAACCGTCCCCGTCCCCTAACCCTAACCCTAACCCTAACCCTAACCCTAACACTTACCCGAAGCCTTACCCTCACCCGTCCCCTAATCCTAACCCGTACGCTAACACTAACCCGTACCCTAACACGTACGCTCACTCTAAACCGTTGTCGTGCCCTAACCTGTACCCTAAACCGTCCCCGTCCCCTAAACCTAACCCTAACCCTAACCCTAACACTAACACTTACCGGAAGCCTTACCCTCACCCATCCCCTAATCCTAACCCGTAGCCTAACACTAACCCGTACCCTAACACGTACGCTCACCCTAAACCGTTGTCGTACCCTAACCTGTACCCTAAACCGTCCCCATCCCCTAACCCTAACCCTAACCCTAACCCTAACCCTAACCCTAACCCTAACCCTTACCCGAAGGCTTACCCTCACCCGTCCCCTAATCCTAACCCGTACGCTAACACTAACCCGTACCCTAACACGTACGCTCACTCTAAACCGTTGTCGTGCCCTAACCTGTACCCTAAACAGTCCCCGTCCCCATCCCCGTCCCCTAACCCTAACCCTAACCCTAACCCTTACCCGAAGACTTACCCTCACCCGTCCCCTAATCCTAACCCATACGCTAACACTAACCAGTACCCTAACACGTACGCTCACCCTAAACCGTTGTCGTACCCTAACCTGTACCCTAAACCGTCGCCGTCCACGTCCCCGTCCCCTAACCCTAACCCTAACCCTTACCCGAAGCCTTACCCTCACCCGTCCCCTAATCCTAACCCGTACGCTAACACTAACCCGTACCCTAACACGTACGCTCACCCTAAACCGTTGTCGTACCCCAAACTGTACCCTAAACCGTCCCCGTCCCCTAAAGCTAACCCTAACCCTAACCCTAACCCTAACCCTTACCCGAAGCCTTACCCTCACCCGTCCCCTAATCCTAACCCGCAGGCTAACACTAACCCATACCCTAACACGTACGCTCACCCTTAACCGTTGTCGTACCCTAAACTGTACCCTAAACCGTCCCCGTCCCCTAACCCTAACCCTAAACCTAACCCTAACCGTAACCCTAAACCTTACCCGAAGCCTTACCCTCACCCGTCCCCTAATCCTAACCCGTACGCTAACACTAACCCGTACCCTAACACGTACGCTCACCCTAAACCGTTGTCGTACCCTAACCTGTACCCTAAACCGTCCCCGTCCCCTAACCCTAACCCTAACCCTAACCCTAACACTTACCCGAAGCCTTACCCTCACCCGTCCCCTAATCCTAACCCGTACGCTAACACTAACCCGTACCCTAACACGTACGCTCACCCTAAACCGTTGTCGTACCCTAACCTGTACCCTAAACCGTCCCCGTCCCCTAACCCTAACCCTAACCCTAACCCTAACCCTTACCCGAAGCCTTACCCTCACCCGCCCCCTAATCCTAACCCGTACGCTAACACTAACCCGTACCCTAACACGTACGCTCACTCTAAACCGTTGTCGTACCATAAACTGTACCCTAAACCGTCCCCGTCCCCGTCCCCTAACCCTAAACCTAACCCTAACCCTAACCCTTACCCGAAGCCTTACCCTCACCCGTCCCCTAATCCTAACTCGTACGCTAACACTAACCCGTACCCTAACACGTACGCTCACTCTAAACCGTTGTCGTACCCTAACCTGTACCCTAAACCGTCCCCGTCCCCTAACCCTAACCCTAACCCTAACCCTAACCCTTACCCGAAGCCTTACCCTCACCCGTCCCCTAATCCTAACCCGTACGCTAACACTAACCCGTACCCTAACACGTACACTCACCCTAAACCGTTGTCGTACCCTAACCTGTACCCTAAACCATCCCCGTCCCCGTCCCCTAACCCTAACTCTAACCCTAACCCTTACCCGAAGCCTTACCCTCACCCGTCCCCTAATCCTAACCCGTACGCTAACACTAACTCGTACCCTAACACGTACACTCACCCTAAACCGTTGTCGTACCCTAACCTGTACCCTAAACCGTCCCCGTCCCCTAACCCTAACCCTAACCCTAACCCTAACCCTAAACCTTACCCGAAGCCTTACCCTCACCCGTCCCCTAATCCTAACCAGTACGCTAACACTAACCCGTACGCTAACACGTACGCTCACCCTAAACCGTTGTCGTACCCTAACCTGTACCCTCAACCGTCCCCGTCCCCGTCCCCGTCCCCTAACCCTAACCCTAACCCTAACCCTTACCCGAAGCCTTACCCTCACCCGTCCCCTAATCCTAACCTATACGCTAACACTAACCCGTACCCTAACACGTACACTCACCGTAAACTGTTGTCGTACCCTAACCTGTACCCTAAACCCTCCCCGTCCCCTAACCCTAACCCTAACCCTAACCCTTACCCGAAGCCTTACCCTCACCCGTCCCCTAATCCTAACCCGTACGCTAACACTAACCCGTACCCTAACACGTACGCTCACCCTATACCGTTGTTGTACCCTAACCTGTACCCTAAACCGTCCCCGTCCCCTAACCCTAACCCTAACCCTAACCCTAACCCTAACCCTTACCCGAAGCCTTACCCTCACCCGTCCCCTAATCCTAACCCGTACGCGAACACTAACCCATACCCTAACACGTACGCTCAACCTAAACCGTTGTAGTACCCTAACCTGTACCCTAAACCGTCCCCGTCCCCTAACCCTAACCCTAACCCTAACCCTAACCCTTACCCGAAGCCTTACCCTCACCCGTCCCCTAATCCTAACCCGTACGCTAACACTAACCCGTACCCTAACACGTACGCTCACCCTAAACCGTTGTCGTACACTAACCTGTACCCTAAACCGTCCCCGTCCCCGTCCACGTCCCCTAACCCTAACCCTCACCCTAACCCTTACCCGAAGCCTTACCCTCACCCGTCCCCTAATCCTAACCCGTATGCTAACACTAACCCGTACCCTAACACGTACGATCACCCTAAACCGTTCTCGTACCCTAACGTGTACCCTAAACAATTCCCGTCCCCTAACCCTAACCCTAACCCTAACCCTAAACCTTACCCGAAGCCTTACCCTCACCCGTCCCCTAATCCTAACGCGTACGCTAACACTAAACCTTACCCTAACACGTACGCTCACCCTAAACCGTTGTCGTACCCTAACCTGTACCCTAAACCGTCCCCGTCCCCTAACCCTAACCCTAACCCTAACCCTTACCCGAAGCCTTACCCTCACCCGTCCCCTAATCCTAACCCGTACGCTAACACTAACCCATACCCTAACACGTACGCTCACCCTAAACCGTTGTCGTACACTAACCTATACCCTAAACCGTCCCCGTCTCCGTCCCCGTCCCCTAACCCTAACCCTAACCCTAACCCTTACCCGAAGCCTTACCCTCACCTGTCCCCTAATCCAAACCCGTACGCTAACACTAACCCGTACCCTAACACGTACGCTCACCCTAAACCGTTGTCGTACCCTAACCTGTGCCCTAAACCGTCGCCGTCCCCTAACCCTAACCCTAACCCTAACCCTAACCCTTACCCGAAGCCTTACCCTCTACCGTCCCCTAAACCTAACCCGTACGCTAACACTAACCCGTACCCTAACACGTACGCTCACCCTAAACCTTTGTCGTACACTAACCTGTACCCTAAACCGTCCCCGTCCCCTAACCCTAACCCTAAACCTAACCCTAACCCTAACCCTTACCCGAAGCCTTACCCTCACCCGTCCCCTAATCCTAACCCGTACGCTAACAATAACTCGTACCCTAACACGTACGCTCACCCTAAACCGTTGTCGTACCCTAACCTGTACCCTAAACCGTCCCCTTCCCCTTCCCCTAACCCTAACCCTAACTCTTACCCTTACCCGAGGCCTTACCCTCAACCGTCCCCTAATCCTAACCCGTACGCTAACACTAACCCGTACCCTAACACGTACGCTCACCCTACACCGTTGTTGTACCCTAACCTGTACCCTAAACCGTCCCCGTCCCCTAACCCTAAACCTAAACCTAACCCTAACCCTAACCCTTACCCGAAGCCTTACCCTCACCCGTCCCCTAATACTAACCAGTACGCTAACACTAACCCGTACCCTAACACGTACGCTCACCCTAAACGGTTGTCGTACCCTAACCTCTACCCTAAACCGTCCTCGTCCCCTAAACCTAACCCTAACCCTAACCCTAACATTACCCGAAGCCTTACCCTCACCCGTCCCCTAATCCTAACCCGTACGCTAACACTAACCCGTACCCTAACACGTACGCTCACCCTAAACAGTGGTCGTACCCTAACCTGTACCCTAAACCGTCCCCGTCCCCGTACCCATCCCCTAACCCTAACCCTAACCCTTACCCGAAGCCTTACCCTCACCCGTCCCCTAATCCTAACCCGTACGCTAACACTAACCCGTACCCTAACACGTACGCTCACCCTAAACCGTTGTCGTACCCTAACCTGTACCCTAAACCGTCCCCGTCCCCTAACCCTAACCCTAACCCAAACCCTAACCCTTACCCGAAGCCTTACCCTCACCCGTCACCTAATCCTAACCCATACGCTAACACTAACCCGTACCCTAACACGTACGCTCACCCTAAACCGTTGTCGTACCCTAACTTGTACCATAAACATTGCCCGTCCCCTAACCCTAACCCTAACCCTAACCCTAACCCTAACCCTTACCCGAAGCCTTACCCTCACCCGTCCCCTAATCCTAACCGTACGCTAACACTAAACAGTACCCTAACACGTACGCTCACCCTAAACCGTTGTTGTACCCTAACCTGTACCCTAAACCGTCCCCATCCCCTAACCCTAACCCTAACACTAACCCGAACCCTAACCCTTACCCGAAGCCTTACCCTCACACGTCCCCTAATCCTAACCCATACGCTAACACTAACCCATACCCTAACACGTACGCTCACCCTAAACCGTTGTTGTACCCTAACCTGTACCCTAAACCTTCCCCGTCCCCTAACCCTAACCCTAACCCTAACGCTAACCCTAACACTTACCCGAAGCCTTACCCTCAACCGTCCCCTAATCCTAACCCGTACGCTAACACTAACCCGTACCCTAACACGTACGCTCACCCTAAACCGTTGTCGTACCCTAACCTGTACCCTAAACCGTCCCCGGCCCCTAACCCTAACCCTAACCCTAACCCTAACCCTTACCCGAAGCCTTACCCTCACCCATCCCCTAATCCTAACCCGTACACTAACACTAACCCGTACCCTAACACGTACGCTCACACTAAACCATTGTCGTACCCTAACCTGTACCCTAAACCGTCCCCGTCCCCTAACCCTAACCCTAACCGTAACCCTAACCCTAACCCATACCCGAAGCCTTACACTCACCCGTACCCTAATCCTAACCCGTACGCTAACACTAACCCGTACCCTAACACGTACGCTCACCCTAAACCGTTGTCGTACACTAACCTGTACCCTAAACCGTCCCCGTCCCCGTCCCCGTCCTCTAACCCTAACCCTAACCCTAACACTTATCCGAAGCCTTACACTCACCCGTCCCCTAATCCTAACCCGTACGCTAACACTAACCCGTACCCTAACACGTACGCTCACCCTAATCCGTTGTCGTACCCTAACCTGTACCCTAAACCGTCCCCGTCCCCTAACCCTAACCCTAACCCTAACCCTAACCCTAACCCTAACCCTTACCCGAAGCCTTACCCTCACCCGTCCCCTAATCCTAAACCGTACGCTAACACTAACCCGTACCCTAACACGTACGCTCACCCGAAAACGTTGTCGTACCCTAACCTGTACCCTAAACCGTCCCCGTCCCCTAACCCTAACCCTAACCCTAACCCTAACCCTTACCCGAAGCCTTACCCTCACCCGTCCCCTAATCCTAACCCGTACGCTAACACTAACCCGTACCCTAACACGTACGCTCACCCTAAACCGTTGTTGTACCCTAAACTGTACCCTAAACCGTCCCCGTCCCCTAACCCTAACCCTAACCCTAACCCTAACCCTAACCCTTACCCGAAGCCTTACCCTCACCCATCCCCTAATCCTAACCCGTAGGCTAACACTAACCCGTACCCTAACACGTACGCTCACCCTAAACCGTTGTCGTACCCTAACCTGTACCCTAAACCGTCCCCGTCCCCTAACCCTAACCCTAACCCTAACCCTAACCCTAACCCTTACCCGAAGCCTTACCCTCACCCGTCCCCTAATCCTAACCCGTACGCTAACACTAACCCGTACCCTAACACGTACGCTCACTCTAAACCGTTGTCGTGCCCTAACCTGTACCCTAAACCGTCCCCGTCCCCTAAACCTAACCCTAACCCTAACCCTAACCCTAACACTTACCCGAAGCCTTACCCTCACCCATCCCCTAATCCTAACCCGTAGCCTAACACTAACCCGTACCCTAACACGTACGCTCACCCTAAACCGTTGTCGTACGCTAACCTGTACCCTAAACCGTCCCCATCCCCTAACCCTAACCCTAACCCTAACCCTAACCCTAACCCTAACCCTTACCCAAAGGCTTACCCTCACCCGTCTCCTAATCCTAACCCGTACGCTAACACTAACCCGTACCCTAACACGTACGCTCACTCTAAACCGTTGTCGTGCCCTAACCTGTACCCTAAACCGTCCCCGTCCCCATCCCCGTCCCCTAACCCTAACCCTAACCCTAACCCTTACCCGAAGACTTACCCTCACCCGTCCCCTAATCCTAACCCATACGCTAACACTAACCAGTACCCTAACACGTACGCTCACCCTAAACCGTTGTCGTACCCTAACCTGTACCCTAAACCGTCGCCGTCCCCGTCCCCGTCCCCTAACCCTAACCCTAACCCTAACACTTACCCGAAGCCTTACCCTCACCCGTCCCCTAATCCTAACCCGTACGCTAACACTAACCCGTACCCTAACACGTACGCTCACCCTAAACCGTTGTCGTACCCCAAACTGTACCCTAAACCGTCCCCGTCCCCTAAAGCTAACCCTAAACCTAACCCTAACCCTAACCCTTACCCGAAGCCTTACCCTCACCTGTCCCCTAATCCTAACCCGCAGGCTAACACTAACCCATACCCTAACACGTACGCTCACCCTTAACCGTTGTCGTACCCTAACCTGTACCCTAAACCGTCCCCGTCCCCTAACCCTAACCCTAAACCTAACCCTAACCCTAACCCTAAACCTTACCCGAAGCCTTACCCTTACCCGTCCCCTAATCCTAACCCGTACGCTAACACTAACCCGTACCATAACACGTACGCTCACCCTAAACCGTTGTCGTACCCTAACCTGTACCCTAAACCGTCCCCGTCCCCTAACCCTAACCCTAACCCTAACCCTAACACTTACCCGAAGCCTTACCCTCACCCGTCCACTAATCCTAACCCGTACGCTAACACTAACCCGTACCCTAACACGTACGCTCATCCTAAACCGTTGTCGTACCCTAACCTGTACCCTAAACCGTCCCCGTCCCCTAACCCTAACCCTAACCCTAACCCTAACCCTTACCCGAAGCCTTACCCTCACCCGCCGCCTAATCCTAACCCGTACGCTAACACTAACCCGTACCCTAACACGTACGCTCACTCTAAACCGTTGTCGTACCCTAAACTGTACCCTAAACCGTCCCCGTCCCCGTCCCCTAACCCTAACCCTAACCCTAACCCTAACCCTTACCCGAAACCTTACCCTCACCCGTCCCCTAATCCTAACTCGTACGCTAACACTAACCCTTACCCTAACACGTACGCTCACCCTAAACCGTTGTCGTACCCTAACCTGTACCCTAAACCGTCCCCGTCCCCTAACCCTAACCCTAACCCTAACCCTAACCCTTAACCGAAGCCTTACCCTCACCCGTCCCCTAATCCTAACCCGTACGCTAACACTAACCCGTACCCTAACACGTACACTCACCGTAAACTGTTGTCGTACCCTAACCTGTACCCTAAACCCTCCCCGTCCCCTAACCCTAACCCTAACCCTAACCCTTACCCGAAGCCTTACCCTCACCCGTCCCCTAATCCTAAACCGTACGCTAACACTAACCCGTACCCTAACACGTACGCTCACCCTATACCTTTGTTGTACCCTAACCTGTACCCTAAACCGTCCCCGTCCCCTAACCCTAACCCTAACCCTAACCCTAACCCTAACCCTTACCCGAAGCCTTACCCTCACCCGTCCCCTAATCCTAACCCTTACGCGAAAACTAACCCATACCCTAACACGTACGCTCAACCTAAACCGTTGTAGTACACTAACCTGTACCCTAAACCGTCCCCGTCCCCTATCCCTAACCCTAACCCTAACCCTAACCCTTACCCGAAGCCTTACCCTCACCCGTCCCCTAATCCTAACCCGTACGCTAACACTAACCCGTACCCTAACACGTACGCTCACCCTAAACCGTTGTCGTACACTAACCTGTACCCTAAACCGTCCCCGTCCCCGTCCACGTCCCCTAACCCTAACCCTCACCCTAACCCTTACCCGAAGCCTTACCCTCACCCGTCCCCTAATCCTAACCCGTATGCTAACACTAACCCGTACCCTAACACGTACGATCACCCTAAACCATTGTCGTACCCTAACCTGTACCCTAAACCGTCCCCGTCCCCTAACCCTAACCCTAACCCTAACCCTAACCCTAACCCTTACCCGAAGCCTTACCCTCACCCGTCCCCTAATCCTAACCCGTACGCTAACACTAACCCGTACCCTAACACGTACGCTCACCCTAAACCGTTGTCGTACACTAACCTGTACCCTAAACCGTCCCCGTCCCCGTCCCCTAACCCTAACCCTAACCCTAACCCTAACCCTAACCCTTACCCGAAGCCTTCCCTCACCCGTCCCCTAATCCTAACCCGTACGCTAACACTAACACGTACCCTAACACGTATGCTCACCCTAAACCGTTCTCGTACCCTAACGTGTACCCTAAACAATTCCCGTCCCCTAACCCTAACCCTAACCCTAACCCTAAACCTTACCCGAAGCCTTACCCTCACCCGTCCCATAATCCTAACGCGTACGCTAACACTAAACCGTACCCTAACACGTACGCTCACCCTAAACCGTTGTCGCACCCTAACCTGTACCCTAAACCGTCCCCGTCCCCTAACCCTAACCCTAACCCTAACCCTTACCCGAAGCCTTACCCTCACCCGTCCCCTAATCCTAACCCGTACGCTAACACTAAACCATACCCTAACACGTACGCTCACCCTAAACCGTTGTCGTACACTAACCTATACCCTAAACCGTCCCCGTCTCCGTCCCCGTCCCCTAACCCTAACCCTAACCCTAACCCTTACCCGAAGCCTTACCCTCACCTGTCCCCTAATCCTAACCCGTACGCTAACACTAACCCATACCCTAACACTTACGCTCACCCTAAACCGTTGTCGTACCCTAACCTGTACCCTAAACCGTCCCCGTCCCCTAACCCTAACCCTAACCCTAACCCTAACCCTTACCTGAAGCCTTACCCTCACCCGTCCCCTAATCCTAACCCGTACGCTAACACTAACCCGTACCCTAACACGTACGCTCACCCTAAACCGTTGTCGTACCCTAACCTGTACCCTAAACCGTCCCCGTCCCCTAACCCTAACCCTAACCCTAACCCTAACCCTTACCCGAAGCCTTACCCTCACCCGTCCCCTAATCCTAACCCATACGCTAACACTAACCCATACCCTAACATGTACGCTCACCCTAAACCGTTGTCGTACACTAACTTGTACCATAAACATTGCCCGTCCCCTAACCCTAACCCTAACCCTAACCCTAACCCTTACCCGAAGCCTTACCCTCACCCGTCCCCTAATCCTAACCGTACGCTAACACTAACCCGTACCCTAACACGTACGCTCACCCTAAACCGTTGTTGTACCCTAACCTGTACCCTAAACCGTCCCCATCCCCTAACCCTAACCCTAACACTAACCCGAACCCTAACCCTTACCCGAAGCCTTACCCTCACACGTCCCCTAATCCTAACCCGTACGCTAACACTAACCCGTACCCTTACACGTACGCTCACTCTAAACCATTGTCGTACCCTAACCTGTACCCTAAACCGTCCCCGTCCCCTAACACTAACCCTAACCCGAACCCTAACCCTTACCTGAAGACTTACCCTCACCCGCCACCTAATCCTAACCCGTACGCTAACATTAACCCGTACCCTAACACGTACGCTCACCCTAAATCGTTGTCGTACACTAACCTGTACCCTAAACCGTCCCCGTCCCCTAACCCTAACCCTAACCCTAACCCTAACCCTAAACCTTACCCGAAGCCTTACCCTCACCCGTCCCCTAATCCTAACCCGTACGCTAATACTAACCCGTACCCTAACACGTACGCTCACCCTAAAACGTTTTCGTACCCTAACCTGTACCCTAAACCGTCCCCGTCCCCGTCCCCTAACCCTAACCCTAACCCTAACACTAACACTTACCCGAAGCCTTACCCTCACCCGTCCCCTATTCCTAACCCGTACGCTAACACTAACCCGTACCCTAACACGTACGCTCACCTTAAACCGTTGTCGTACCCTACCCTGTACCCTAAACCGTGCCCGTCCCCGTTCCCAACCCTAACCCTAACCCTAACCCTAACCATTACCCGAAGCCTTACCCTCACCCGTCCCGTAATCCTAACCCGTACGCTAAAACTAACCCGTACCCTAACACGTACGCTCACCCTAAACCGTTGTCGTACCCTAACCTGTACCCTAAACCGTTCCCGTCCCCTAACCCTAACCCTAACCCTAACCCTAACCCTAACCCTTACCCGAAGCCTTACCCTCACTTGTCCCTTAATCCTAAACCGTACGCTAACACTAACCCATACCCTAACACGTACGCTCACCCTAAACCGTTGTCGTACCCTAACCTGTACCCTAAACCGTCCCCGGCCCCTAACCGTAACCCTAACCCTAACCCTAACCCTTACCCGAAGCCTTAACCTCACCCGTCCCCTAATCCTAACCCGTACGCTAACACTAACCCATACCCTAACACGTACGCTCACCCTAAGCCGTTGTCGTACCCTAACCTGTACCCTAAACCGTCCCCGTCCCCTAACCCTAACCCTAACCCTAACCCTAAACCTAACCCTTACCCGAAACCTTACCCTCACCCGTCCCCTAATAATAACCCGTACGCTAACACTAACCCGTACCCTAACACGTACGCTCATCCTAAACCGTTTTCGTACCCTAACCTGTACCCTAAACCATCCCCGTCCCCTAACCCTAACCCTAACCCTAACCCTAACCCTTACCCGAAGCCTTACCCTCACCCGTCCCCTAATCCTAACCCGTACGCTAACACTAACCCGTACCCTAACACGTACACTCAACCTAAACCGTTGTCGTACCCTAACCTGTACACTAAACCGTCCCCGTCCCCTAACCCTAACCCTAAACCTAACCCTTACCCGAAGCCTTACACTCACCCGTCCCCTAAACCTAACCCGTACGCTAACACTAACCCGTACCCTAACACGTACGCTCACCCTAAACCGTTGTCGTACCCTAACCTGTACCCTAAACGGTCCCCGTCCCCGTCCCCTAACCCTAATCCTAACCCTAACCCTAACCCTAACCCGAAGACTTACCCTCACCCGTCCCCTAATCCTAACCGTAGGCTAACACTAACCCGTACCCTAACACGTACGCTCACCCTAAACCGTTGTCGTACCCTAACCGGTACCCTAAACCGTCCCCGTCCCCTAAACCTAACCCTAACCCTAACCCTAACCCTAACCCTTACCCGAAGCCTTACCCTCACCCGTCCCCTAATCCTAACCCGTACGCTAACACTAACCCGTACCCTAACACGTACGCTAACCCTAAACCGTTGTCGTACCCTAACCTGTACCCTAAACCGTCCCCGTACCCTAACCCTAACCCTAACCCTAACCTTAACCCTAACCCTTACCCGAAGCCTTACCCTCACCCGTCCCCTAATCCTAACCCGTACGCTAACACTAACCCGTACCCTAAAACGTACGCTCACACTAAACCGTTGTCGTACCCTAACCTGTACCCTAAACCGTCCCCATCCCTAACCCTAACCCTAACCCTACCCCTAACCCTTACCCGAAGCCTTACCCTCACCCGTCCCCTAATCCTAACCCGTACGCTAACACTAACCCGTACCCTAACACGTACGCTCAACCTAAACAGTTGTCGTACCCTAACCTATACCCTAAACCTTCCCCGTCCCCTAAACCTAACCCTAACCCTAACCCTAACCCTAATCCTTACCCGAAGCCTTACCCTCACCCGTCCCCTAATCCTAACCCGTACGCTGACACTAACCCGTACGCTAACACGTACGCTCACCCTAAACCATTGTCGTACACTCACCTGTACCCTAAACCGTCCCCGTCCCCGTCCACGTCCCCTAACCCTAACCCTAACCCTAACCCTTACCCGAAGCCTTACCCTCACCCGTCCCCTAATCCTAACCCGTACGCTAACACTAACCCGTACCCTAACACGTACGCTCACCCTAAACCGTTGTCGTACCCTAACCTGTACCCTAAACCGTCCCCGTCCCCGTCCCCTAACCCTAACCCTAACCCTAACCCTAACCCTTACCCGAAGCCTTATCCTCACCCGTCCCCTAATCCTAAACCGTACGCTAACCCGAACCCGTACCCTAACACGTACGCTCACCCGAAACCTTTCTCGTACCCTTACCTGTACCCTAAACAGTCCCCGTCCCCGTCCCCTAACCTTAACCTTAATCTTAACCCTTACCCGAAGCCTTACACTCACCCGTCGCATAATCCTAAACTGTACGCTAACACTAACCCGTACCCTAACACGTACCCTCACCCTAAATCTTTGTCGTACCCTAACCTGTACCCTAAACCGTCCCCGTCCCCTAAATCTAACCCTAACCCTAACCCTAACCCTAACCCTTACCCGAAGCCTTACCCTCACCCGTCCCCTAATCCTAAACCGTACGCTAACACTAAACCGTACCCTAACACGTACGCTCACTCTAAACCGTTGTCGTAACCTAACCTGTACCCTAAACCGTCCCCGTCCCCTAACCCTAACCCTATCCCTAACCCTTACCCGAAGCCTTACCCTCACCCGTCCCCTAATCCTAACCCGTACGCTGACACTAACCCGTAACCTAACACGTACGCTCACCCTAAACCGTTGTCGTACCCTAACCTGTACCCTAAACCGTCCCCGTCCCCTAACCCTAACCCTAACCCTAACCCTATCCCTAAACCTTACCCGAAGCCTTACACTCACCCGTCCTTTAATCCTAACCCGTACGCTAACACTAACCCGTACCCTAACACGTACGCCCACCCTAAACCGTTGTCGTACCCTAACCTGTACCCTAAACCGTCCCCGTCCCCTAACCCTAACCCTAACACTAACCGTAACCCTTACCCGTAGCCTTACCCTCACCCGTCACCTAATCCTAACCCGTACGCTAATACTAACCCGTACCCTAACACGTACGCTCACCCTAAACCGTTGTCGTACACTAACCTGTACCCTAAACCGTCCCCGTCCCCGTCCCCTAACCCTAACCCTAAGCCTAAACCTAACTCTTACCCGAAGCCTTACCCTCACCCTTCCCCTAATCCTAACCCGTACGCTAACACTAACCCATACCATAACACGTACGCTCACCCTAAACCGTTGTCATACCCTAACCTGTACCCTAAACCGTCCCCGCCCCGTTCCCTAACCCTAACCCTAACCCTAACCCTAAACCTTACCCGAAGCCTTATCCTCACCCGTCCCCTAATCCTAAACCGTACGCTAACCCTAACCTGTACCCTAACACGTACGCTCACCCTAAACCGTTGTCGTACCCTAACCTGTACCCTAAACCGTCCCCGTCCCCGTCCCCTAACCCTAATCCGAACCCTAACCCTTACCCGAAAACTTACACTCACCCGTCCACTAATCTTAACCCGTACGCTAACACTAACCCGTACCCTAACACGTGCGCTCACCCAAAACCGTTGTCGTACCCTAACCTGTACCCTAAACCGTCCCCGTCCCCGTCCCCTAACCGTAACCCTAACCCTAACCCTTACCCGAAGCCTTACCCTCACACGTCCCCTAATCCTAACCCGTACGCTAACACTAACCCGTACCCTAACACGTACGCTCACCCTAAACCGTTGTCGTACCGTAACCTGTACCCTAAACCGTCCCCGTCCCCTAACCCTAACCCTAACCCTAACCCTAACCCTAACCCTTACCCGAAGCCTTACCCGTACCCGTCCCTTAATCCCAACCTGTACGCTAACACTAACCCGTACCCTAACACGTACGCTCCCCCTAAACCGTGGTCGTACCCTAACCTGTACCCTAAACCGTCCCCGTCCCCTAACCCTAACCCTAACCCTAACCCTAACCCTAACCCTTACCCGAAGCCTTACCCTCACCCGTCCCCTAATCCTAAACCGTAGGCTAACACTAACCCGTACCCTAACACGTACGCTCACCCTAAACCGTTGTCGTGCCATAACCGGTACCCTAAACCGTCCCCGTCCGCTAACCCTAACCCTAACCCTAACCCTAACCCTAACCCTTACCCGAAGCCTTACCCTCACCCGTCCCCTAATCCTAACCCGTACGCTAACACTAACCTGTACCCTAACACGTACGCTCACCCTAAACCGTTGTCATACCCTAACCTGTACCCTAAACCGTCCCCGTCCCCTAACCCTAACCCTAACCCTAACCTTAACCCTAACTCTTACCCGAAGCCTTACCCTCACCCGTCCCCTAATCCTAACCCGTACGCTAACACTAACCCATACCCTAACACGTACGCTCACCCTAATCCGTTGTCGTACACTAACCTGTACCCTAAACCTTCCCCGTCCCCTGACCCTAACCCTAACCCTAACCCTAACCCTAACCCTTACCCGAAGCCTTACCCTCACCCGTCCCCTAATCCTAACCCTTACGCTGACACTAACCCATACCCTAACACGTACGCTCACCCTAAACCGTTGTCGTACCCTAACCTGTACTCTAAACCGTCCCGTTCCCCTAACCCTAACCCTAACCCTAACCCTTACCCGAAGCCTGACACTCACCCGTCCCCTAATCCTGACCCGTACGCTAACACTACCCCGTACCCTAACACGTACGCTCACCCTAAACCCTTGTCGTACCCTAACCTGTACCCTAAACCGTCCCCGACCCCTAACCCTAACCCTAACCCTAACCCTTACCCGAAGCCTTACCCTCACCCGTCCTCTAATCCTAACCCGTACGCTAACACTAACCCGTACCCTAACACGTACGCTCACCCTAAACCGTTGCCTTACCCTAACCTGTACCCTAAACCGTCCCCGTCCCCTAACCCTAACCCTAACCCTAACCGTAACCCTTACCCGAAGCCTTAACCTCACCCGTCACCTAATCCTAACCCGTACGCTAACACTAACCCGTAACCTAACACGTACGCTCACCCTAAACCGTTGTCGTACCCTAACCTGTACCCTAAACCGTCCCCGTCCCCATCCCCTAAACCTAACCCTAACCCTAAACCTAACCCTTAACCGAAGCCTTACCCTCACCCGTCCCCTAATCCTAACCCGTACGCTAACACTAACCCGTACCCTAAAACGTACGCTCACCCTAAACCGTTGTCGTACCCTAACTTGTACCCTAAACCTTCCCCGTCCCCGTCCCCTTCCCCTAACCCTAACCCTAACCCTAACCTTTACCCGAAGCCTTACCCTCACCCGTACCCTAATCCTAACCCGTACGTTAACACTAACCCATACCCTAACACGTACGCTCACCCTAAACCGTTGTCGTACCCTAACATGTACCCTAAAACCTCCCCGTCCCCTAACCCTAACCCTAACCCTAATCCTAACCCTAACCCTTACCCGAAGCCTTACCCTCACCTGTCCCCTAATCCTAACCCGTACGCTAACACTAACCCGTACCCTAACACGTACGCTCACCCTAAACCGTTGTCGTACACTAACCTCTACCCTAAACCGTCCCCGTGCCCTAAACCTAAACCTAACCCTAAACCTAACCCTAACCCTGACCCGAAGCCTTACCCTCTCCCGTCCCCTACTCCTACCCCGTACGCTAACACTAACCCGTACCCTAACACGTACGCTCACCCTAAACCGTTGTCGTACCCTAACCTGTACACTAAACCGTCCCCGTTCTCTAACCCTAACCCTAACCCTAACCCTAACCCTAACCCTTACCCGAAGCCTTACCCTCACCCGTCCCCTAATCCTAACCCGTACGCTAACACTAACCCGTACCCTAACCCGTACGCTCACCCTAAACCGTTGTCGTACCTTAACCTGTACCCTAAACCGTCCCTGTCCCCTAACCCTAACCCTAACCCTAACCCTAACCCTAACCCTTACCCGAAGCCTTACCCTCACCCGTCCCCTAATCCTAAACCGTAGGCTAACACTAACCCGTACCCTAACACGTACGCTCACCCTAAACCGTTGTCGTACCATAACCGGTACCCTAAACCGTCCCCGTCCGCTAACCCTAACCCTAACCCTAACCCTAACCCTAACCCTTACCCGAAGCCTTACCCTCACCCGTCCCCTAATCCTAACCCGTACGCTAACACTAACCCATACCCTAACACGTACGCTCACCCTAAACCGTTGTCATACCCTAACCTGTACCCTAAACCGTCCCCGTCCCCTAACCCTAACCCTAACCCTAACCTTAACCCTAACTCTTACCCGAAGCCTTACCCTCACCCTTCCCCTAATCCTAACCCGTACGCTAACACTAACCCATACCATAACACGTACGCTCACCCTAAACCGTTGTCATACCCTAACCTGTACCCTAAACCGTCCCCGCCCCGTTCCCTAACCCTAACCCTAACCCTAACCCTAAACCTTACCCGAAGCCTTATCCTCACCCGTCCCCTAATCCTAAACCGTACGCTAACCCTAACCTGTACCCTAACACGTACGCTCACCCTAAACCGTTGTCGTACCCTAACCTGTACCCTAAACCGTCCCCGTCCCCGTCCCCTAACCCTAATCCGAACCCTAACCCTTACCCGAAAACTTACACTCACCCGTCCACTAATCTTAACCCGTACGCTAACACTAACCCGTACCCTAACACGTGCGCTCACCCAAAACCGTTGTCGTACCCTAACCTGTACCCTAAACCGTCCCCGTCCCCGTCCCCTAACCGTAACCCTAACCCTAACCCTTACCCGAAGCCTTACCCTCACACGTCCCCTAATCCTAACCCGTACGCTAACACTAACCCGTACCCTAACACGTACGCTCACCCTAAACCGTTGTCGTACCGTAACCTGTACCCTAAACCGTCCCCGTCCCCTAACCCTAACCCTAACCCTAACCCTAACCCTAACCCTTACCCGAAGCCTTACCCGTACCCGTCCCTTAATCCCAACCTGTACGCTAACACTAACCCGTACCCTAACACGTACGCTCCCCCTAAACCGTGGTCGTACCCTAACCTGTACCCTAAACCGTCCCCGTCCCCTAACCCTAACCCTAACCCTAACCCTAACCCTAACCCTTACCCGAAGCCTTACCCTCACCCGTCCCCTAATCCTAAACCGTAGGCTAACACTAACCCGTACCCTAACACGTACGCTCACCCTAAACCGTTGTCGTGCCATAACCGGTACCCTAAACCGTCCCCGTCCGCTAACCCTAACCCTAACCCTAACCCTAACCCTAACCCTTACCCGAAGCCTTACCCTCACCCGTCCCCTAATCCTAACCCGTACGCTAACACTAACCTGTACCCTAACACGTACGCTCACCCTAAACCGTTGTCATACCCTAACCTGTACCCTAAACCGTCCCCGTCCCCTAACCCTAACCCTAACCCTAACCTTAACCCTAACTCTTACCCGAAGCCTTACCCTCACCCGTCCCCTAATCCTAACCCGTACGCTAACACTAACCCATACCCTAACACGTACGCTCACCCTAATCCGTTGTCGTACACTAACCTGTACCCTAAACCTTCCCCGTCCCCTGACCCTAACCCTAACCCTAACCCTAACCCTAACCCTTACCCGAAGCCTTACCCTCACCCGTCCCCTAATCCTAACCCTTACGCTGACACTAACCCATACCCTAACACGTACGCTCACCCTAAACCGTTGTCGTACCCTAACCTGTACTCTAAACCGTCCCGTTCCCCTAACCCTAACCCTAACCCTAACCCTTACCCGAAGCCTGACACTCACCCGTCCCCTAATCCTGACCCGTACGCTAACACTACCCCGTACCCTAACACGTACGCTCACCCTAAACCCTTGTCGTACCCTAACCTGTACCCTAAACCGTCCCCGACCCCTAACCCTAACCCTAACCCTAACCCTTACCCGAAGCCTTACCCTCACCCGTCCTCTAATCCTAACCCGTACGCTAACACTAACCCGTACCCTAACACGTACGCTCACCCTAAACCGTTGCCTTACCCTAACCTGTACCCTAAACCGTCCCCGTCCCCTAACCCTAACCCTAACCCTAACCGTAACCCTTACCCGAAGCCTTAACCTCACCCGTCACCTAATCCTAACCCGTACGCTAACACTAACCCGTAACCTAACACGTACGCTCACCCTAAACCGTTGTCGTACCCTAACCTGTACCCTAAACCGTCCCCGTCCCCATCCCCTAAACCTAACCCTAACCCTAAACCTAACCCTTAACCGAAGCCTTACCCTCACCCGTCCCCTAATCCTAACCCGTACGCTAACACTAACCCGTACCCTAAAACGTACGCTCACCCTAAACCGTTGTCGTACCCTAACTTGTACCCTAAACCTTCCCCGTCCCCGTCCCCTTCCCCTAACCCTAACCCTAACCCTAACCTTTACCCGAAGCCTTACCCTCACCCGTACCCTAATCCTAACCCGTACGTTAACACTAACCCATACCCTAACACGTACGCTCACCCTAAACCGTTGTCGTACCCTAACATGTACCCTAAAACCTCCCCGTCCCCTAACCCTAACCCTAACCCTAATCCTAACCCTAACCCTTACCCGAAGCCTTACCCTCACCTGTCCCCTAATCCTAACCCGTACGCTAACACTAACCCGTACCCTAACACGTACGCTCACCCTAAACCGTTGTCGTACACTAACCTCTACCCTAAACCGTCCCCGTGCCCTAAACCTAAACCTAACCCTAAACCTAACCCTAACCCTGACCCGAAGCCTTACCCTCTCCCGTCCCCTACTCCTACCCCGTACGCTAACACTAACCCGTACCCTAACACGTACGCTCACCCTAAACCGTTGTCGTACCCTAACCTGTACACTAAACCGTCCCCGTTCTCTAACCCTAACCCTAACCCTAACCCTAACCCTAACCCTTACCCGAAGCCTTACCCTCACCCGTCCCCTAATCCTAACCCGTACGCTAACACTAACCCGTACCCTAACCCGTACGCTCACCCTAAACCGTTGTCGTACCTTAACCTGTACCCTAAACCGTCCCTGTCCCCTAACCCTAACCCTAACCCTAACCCTAACCCTAACCCTTACCCGAAGCCTTACCCTCACCCGTCCCCTAATCCTAAACCGTAGGCTAACACTAACCCGTACCCTAACACGTACGCTCACCCTAAACCGTTGTCGTACCATAACCGGTACCCTAAACCGTCCCCGTCCGCTAACCCTAACCCTAACCCTAACCCTAACCCTAACCCTTACCCGAAGCCTTACCCTCACCCGTCCCCTAATCCTAACCCGTACGCTAACACTAACCCATACCCTAACACGTACGCTCACCCTAAACCGTTGTCATACCCTAACCTGTACCCTAAACCGTCCCCGTCCCCTAACCCTAACCCTAACCCTAACCTTAACCCTAACTCTTACCCGAAGCCTTACCCTCACCCGTCCCCTAATCCTAACCCGTACGCTAACACTAACCCATACCCTAACACGTACGCTCACCCTAATCCGTTGTCGTACCCTAACATGTACCCTAAACTTTCCCCGTCCCCTGACCCTAACCCTAACCCTAACCCTAACCCTAACCCTTACCCGAAGCCTTACCCTCACCCGTCCCCTAATCCTAACCCGTACGCTGACACTAACCCATACCCTAACACGTACGCTCACCCTAAACCGTTGTCGTACCCTAACCTGTACTCTAAACCGTCCCCGTCCCCTAACCCTAACCCTAACCCTAACCCTTACCCGAAGCCTTACCCTCACCCGTCCCCTAATCCTAACCCGTACGCTAACACTAACCCGTACCCTAACACGTACGCTCACACTAAACCGTTGTCGTACCCTAACCTCTACCCTAAATCGTCCCTGTCCCCTAAACCTAACCCTAACCCTAACCCTAACCCTAACCCTGACCCGAAGCCTTACCCTCTCCCGTCCCCTACTCCTACCCCGTACGCTAACACTAACCCGTACCCTAATACGTACGCTCACCCTAAACCGTTGTCGTACCCTAACCTGCACACTAAACCGTCCCCGTTCCCTAACCCTAACCCTAACCCTAACCCTAACCCTAACCCTTACCCGAAACCTTACCCTCACCCGTCCCCTAATCCTAAACCGTACGCTAACACTAACCCGTACCCTAACCCATACGCTCACCCTAAATCATTGTCGTACCCTAACCTGTACCCTAAAGCGTCCCTGTCCCCTAACCCTAACCCTAACCCTAACCCTAACCCTTACCCGAAGCCTTACCCTCACCCGTCCCCTAATCCTAACCCGTACGCTAACACTAACCCGTACCCTAACACGTATGCTCACCCTAAACCGTTGTTGTACCCTAAACTGTACCCTAAACCGTCCCCGTCCCCTAACCCTAACCCTAACCCTAACCCTAACCCTAACCCTTACCCGAAGCCTTACCCTCACCCATCCCCTAATCCTAACCCGTAGGCTAACACTAACCCGTACCCTAACACGTACGCTCACCCTAAACCGTTGTCGTACCCTAACCTGTACCCTAAACCGTCCCCGTCCCCTAACCCTAACCCTAACCCTAACCCTAACCCTAACCCTTACCCGAAGCCTTACCCTCACCCGTCCCCTAATCCTAACCCGTACGCTAACACTAACCCGTACCCTAACACGTACGCTCACTCTAAACCGTTGTCGTGCCCTAACCTGTACCCTAAACTGTCCCCGTCCCCTAAACCTAACCCTAACCCTAACCCTAACCCTAACACTTACCCGAAGCCTTACCCTCACCCATCCCCTAATCCTAACCCGTAGCCTAACACTAACCCGTACCCTAACACGTACGCTCACCCTAAACCGTTGTCGTACCCTAACCTGTACCCTAAACCGTCCCCGTCCCCTAACCCTAACCCTAACCCTAACCCTAACACTTACCCGAAGCCTTACCCTCACCCGTCCACTAATCCTAACCCGTACGCTAACACTAACCCGTACCCTAACACGTACGCTCATCCTAAACCGTTGTCGTACCCTAACCTGTACCCTAAACCGTCCCCGTCCCCTAACCCTAACCCTAACCCTAACCCTAACCCTTACCCGAAGCCTTACCCTCACCCGCCGCCTAATCCTAACCCGTACGCTAACACTAACCCGTACCCAAACACGTACGCTCACTCTAAACCGTTGTCGTACCCTAAACTGTACCCTAAACCGTCCCCGTCCCCGTCCCCTAACCCTAACCCTAACCCTAACCCTAACCCTTACCCGAAACCTTACCCTCACCCGTCCCCTAATCCTAACTCGTACGCTAACACTAACCCGTACCATAACACGTACGCTCACCCTAAACCGTTGTCGTACCCTAACCTGTACCCTAAACCGTCCCCGTCCCCTAACCCTAACCCTAACCCTAACCCTAACCCTTAACCGAAGCCTTACCCTCACCCGTACCCTAATCCTAACCCGTACGCTAACACTAACCCGTACCCTAACACGTACACTCACCGTAAACTGTTGTCGTACCCTAACCTGTACCCTAAACCGTCCCCGTCCCCTAACCCTAACCCTAACCCTAACCCTTACCCGAAGCCTTACCCTCACCCGTCCCCTAATCCTAACCCGTACGCTAACACTAACCCGTACCCTAACACGTACGCTCACCCTATACCGTTGTTGTACCCTAACCTGTACCCTAAACCGTCCCCGTCCCCTAACCCTAACCCTAACCCTAACCCTAACCCTAACCCTTACCCGAAGCCTTACCCTCACCCGTCCCCTAATCCTAACCCTTACGCGAAAACTAACCCATACCCTAACACGTACGCTCAACCTAAACCGTTGTAGTACACTAACCTGTACCCTAAACCGTCCCCGTCCCCTAACCCTAACCCTAACCCTAACCCTAACCCTTACCCGAAGCCTTACCCTCACCCGTCCCCTAATCCTAACCCGTACGCTAACACTAACCCGTACCCTAACACGTACGCTCACCCTAAACTGTTGTCGTACACTAACCTGTACCCTAAACCGTCCCCGTCCCCGTCCACGTCCCCTAACCCTAACCCTCACCCTAACCCTTACCCGAAGCCTTACCCTCACCCGTCCCCTAATCCTAACCCGTATGCTAACACTAACCCGTACCCTAACACGTACGATCACCCTAAACCATTGTTGTACCCTAACCTGTACCCTAAACCGTCCCCGTCCCCTAACCCTAACCCTAACCCTAACCCTAACCCTAACCCTTACCCGAATCCTTACCCTCACCCGTCCCCTAATCCTAACCCGTACGCTAACACTAACCCGTACCCTAACACGTACGCTCACCCTAAACCGTTGTCGTACACTAACCTGTACCCTAAACCGTCCCCGTCCCCGTCCCCTAACCCTAACCCTAACCCTAACCCTAACCCTTACCCGAAGCCTTCCCTCACCCGTCCCCTAATCCTAACCCGTACGCTAACACTAACACGTACCCTAACACGTATGCTCACCCTAAACCGTTCTCGTACCCTAACGTGTACCCTAAACAATTCCCGTCCCCTAACCCTAACCCTAACCCTAACCCTAAACCTTACCCGAAGCCTTACCCTCACCCGTCCCCTAATCCTAACGCGTACGCTAACACTAAACCGTACCCTAACACGTACGCTCACCCTAAACCGTTGTCGTACCCTAACCTGTACCCTAAACCGTCACCGTCCCCTAACCCTAACCCTAACCCTAACCCTTACCCGAAGCCTTACCCTCACCCGTCCCCTAATCCTAACCCGTACGCTAACACTAAACCATACCCTAACACGTACGCTCACCCTAAACCGTTGTCATACACTAACCTATACCCTAAACCGTCCCCGTCTCCGTCCCCGTCCCCTAACCCTAACCCTAACCCTAACCCTTACCCGAAGCCTTACCCTCACCTGTCCCCTAATCCTAACCCGTACGCTAACACTAACCCGTACCCTAACACGTACGCTCACCCTAAACCGTTGTCGTACCCTAACCTGTGCCCTAAACCGTCGCCGTCTCCTAACCCTAACCCTAACCCTAACCCTAACCCTTACCCGAAGCCTTACCCTCTACCGTCCCCTAATCCTAACCCGTACGCTAACACTAACCCGTACCCTAACACGTACGCTCACCCTAAACATTTGTCGTACACTAACCTGTACCCTAAACCGTCCCCGTCCCCTAACCCTAACCCTAAACCTAACCCTAACCCTAACCCTTACCCGAAGCCTTACCCTCACCCGTCCCCTAATCCTAACCCGTACGCTAACAATAACTCGTACCCTAACACGTACGCTCACCCTAAACCGTTGTCGTACCCTAACCTGTACCCTAAACCGTCCCCGTCCCCGTCCCCTAACCCTAACCCTAACCCTTACCCTTACCCGAGGCCTTACCCTCAACCGTCCCCTAATCCTAACCCGTACGCTAACACTAACCCGTACCCTAACACGTACGCTCACCCTACACCGTTGTTGTACCCTAACCTGTACCCTAAACCGTCCCCGTCCCCTAACCCTAAACCTAAACCTAACCCTAACCCTAACCCTTACCCGAAGCCTTACCCTCACCCGTCCCCTAATACTAAGCCGTACGCTAACACTAACCCGTACCCTAACACGTACGCTCACCCTAAACCGTTGTCGTACCCTAACCTCTACCCTAAACCGTCCTCGTCCCCTAAACCTAACCCTAACCCTAACCCTAACCTTACCCGAAGCCTTACCCTCAACCGTCCCCTAATCCTAACCCGTACGCTAACACTAACCCGTACCCTAACACGTACGCTCACCCTAAACAGTGGTCGTACCCTAACCTGTACCCTAAACCGTCCCCGTCCCCGTCCCCATCCCCTAACCCTAACCCTAACACTTACCCGAAGCCTTACCCTCACCCGTCCCCTAATCCTAACCCGTACGCTAACACTAACCCGTACCCTAACACGTACGCTCACCCTAAACAGTTGTCGTACCCTAACCTGTACCCTAAACCGTCCCCGTCCCCTAACCCTAACCCTAACCCTAACCCTAACCCTAACCCTTACCCGAAACCTTACCCTCACCCGTCCCCTAATCCTAACCCGTACGCTAACACTAACCCGTACCCTAACACGTACGCTCACCCTAAACCGTTGTCGTACCCTAACCTGCACCCTAAACCGTCCCCATCCCCTAACCCTAACCCTAACCCTAACCCTAACCCTTACCCGAAGCCTTACCCTCACCCGTCCCCTAATCCTAACCCGTACGCTAACACTAAACCGTACCCTAACACGTACGCTCACCCTAAACCGTTGTCGTAGCCTAACCTGTACCCTAAACCGTCCCCGTCCCCGTCCCCTAACCCTAACCCTAACCCTAACCCTAACCCTAACCCTTACCCGAAGCCTTACTCTCACCCTTCCCCTAATCCTAACCCATACGCTGACACTAACCCGTACCCTAACACGTACGCTCACCCTAAACCGTTGTCGTACCCTAACCTGTACGCTAAACCGTCCCCGTCCCCTAACCCTAACCCTAACCCTAACCCTAACCCTAACCTTTACCCGAAGCCTTACCCTCACCCGTCCCCTATTCCTAACCCGTACGCTAACACTAACCCATACCCTAACACTTACGCTCACCCTAAACCATTGTCGTACCCTAACCTGTACCCTAAACCGTCCCCGTCCCCTAACCCTAACCCTAACCCTAACCCTAACCCTTACCTGAAGCCTTACCCTCACCCGTCCCCTAATCCTAACCCGTACCCTAACACTAACCCGTACCCTAACACGTACGCTCACCCTAAACCGTTGTCGTACCCTAACCTGTACCCTAAACCGTCCCCGTCCCCTAACCCTAACCCTAACCCTAACCCTAACCCTTACCCGAAGCCTTACCCTCACCCGTCCCCTAATCCTAACCCATACGCTAACACTAACCCATACCCTAACATGTACGCTCACCCTAAACCGTTGTCGTACACTAACTTGTACCATAAACATTGCCCGTCCCCTAACCCTAACCCTAACCCTAACCCTAACCCTTACCCGAAGCCTTACCCTCACCCGTCCCCGAATCCTAACCGTACGCTAACACTAACCCGTACCCTAACACGTACGCTCACCCTAAACCGTTGTTGTACCCTAACCTGTACCCTAAACCGTCCCCATCCCCTAACCCTAACCCTAACACTAACCCGAACCCTAACCCTTACCCGAAGCCTTACCCTCACACGTCCCCTAATCCTAACCCGTACGCTAACACTAACCCGTACCCTTACACGTACGCTCACTCTAAACCATTGTCGTACCCTAACCTGTACCCTAAACCGTCCCCGTCCCCTAACACTAACCCTAACCCGAACCCTAACCCTTACCTGAAGACTTACCCTCACCCGCCACCTAATCCTAACCCGTACGCTAACATTAACCCGTACCCTAACACGTACGCTCACCCTAAATCGTTGTCGTACACTAACCTGTACCCTAAACCGTCCCTGTCCCCTAACCCTAACCCTAACCCTAACCCTAACCCTAAACCTTACCCGAAGCCTTACCCTCACCCGTCCCCTAATCCTAACCCGTACGCTAATACTAACCCGTACCCTAACACGTACGCTCACCCTAAAACGTTTTCGTACCCTAACCTGTACCCTAAACCGTCCCCGTCCCCGTCCCCTAACCCTAACCCTAACCCTAACACTAACACTTACCCGAAGCCTTACCCTCACCCGTCCCCTAGTCCTAACCCGTACGCTAACACTAACCCGTACCCTAACACGTACGCTCACCTTAAACCGTTGTCGTACCCTACCCTGTACCATAAACCGTGCCCGTCCCCGTTCCCAACCCTAACCCTAACCCTAACCCTAACCATTACCCGAAGCCTTACCCTCACCCGTCCCGTAATCCTAACCCGTACGCTAAAACTAACCCGTACCCTAACACGTACGCTCACCCTAAACCGTTGTCGTACCCTAACCTGTACCCTAAACCGTTCCCGTCCCCTAACCCTAACCCTAACCCTAACCCTAACCCTAACCCTTACCCGAAGCCTTACCCTCACTTGTCCCTTAATCCTAAACCGTACGCTAACACTAACCCGTACCCTAACACGTACGCTCACCCTAAACCGTTGTCGTACCCTAACCTGTACCCTAAACCGTCCCCGGCCCCTAACCGTAACCCTAACCCTAACCCTAACCCTTACCCGAAGCCTTAACCTCACCCGTCCCCTAATCCTAACCCGTACGCTAACACTAACCCATACCCTAACACGTACGCTCACCCTAAGCCGTTGTCGTACCCTAACCTGTACCCTAAACCGTCCCCGTCCCCTAACCCTAACCCTAACCCTAACCCTAAACCTAACCCTTACCCGAAACCTTACCCTCACCCGTCCCCTAATAATAACCCGTACGCTAACACTAACCCGTACCCTAACACGTACGCTCACCCTAAACCGTTTTCGTACCCTAACCTGTACCCTAAACCATCCCCGTCCCCTAACCCTAACCCTAACCCTAACCCTAACCCTTACCCGAAGCCTTACCCTCACCCGTCCCCTAATCCTAAACCGTACGCTAACACTAACCCGTACCCTAACACGTACACTCAACCTAAACCGTTGTCGTACCCTAACCTGTACACTAAACCGTCCCCGTCCCCTAACCCTAACCCTAAACCTAACCCTTACCCGAAGCCTTACACTCACCCGTCCCCTAAACCTAACCCGTACGCTAACACTAACCCGTACCCTAACACGTACGCTCACCCTAAACCGTTGTCGTACCCTAACCTGTACCCTAAACGGTCCCCGTCCCCGTCCCCTAACCCTAATCCTAACCCTAACCCTAACCCTAACCCGAAGCCTTACCCTCACCCGTCCCCTAATCCTAACCGTAGGCTAACACTAACCCGTACCCTAACACGTACGCTCACCCTAAACCGTTGTCGTACCCTAACCGGTACCCTAAACCGTCCCCGTCCCCTAAACCTAACCCTAACCCTAACCCTAACCCTAACCCTTACCCGAAGCCTTACCCTCACCCGTCCCCTAATCCTAACCCGTACGCTAACACTAACCCGTACCCTAACACGTACGCTAACCCTAAACCGTTGTCGTACCCTAACCTGTACCCTAAACCGTCCCCGTCCCCTAACCCTAACCCTAACCCTAACCTTAACCCTAACCCTTACCCGAAGCCTTACCCTCACCCGTCCCCTAATCCTAACCCGTACGCTAACACTAACCCGTACCCTAAAACGTACGCTCACACTAAACCATTGTCGTACCCTAACCTGTACCCTAAACCGTCCCCATCCCTAACCCTAACCCTAACCCTAACCCTAACCCTTACCCGAAGCCTTACCCTCACCCGTCCCCTAATCCTAACCCGTACGCTGACACTAACCCGTACGCTAACACGTACGCTCACCCTAAACCATTGTCGTACACTAACCTGTACCCTAAACCGTCCCCGTCCCCGTCCACGTCCCCTAACCCTAACCCTAACCCTAACCCTTACCCGAAGCCTTACCCTCACCCGTCCCCTAATCCTAACCCGTACGCTAACACTAACCCGTACCCTAACACGTACGCTCACCCTAAACCGTTGTCGTACCCTAACCTGTACCCTAAACCGTCCCCGTCCCCGTCCCCTAACCCTAACCCTAACCCTAACCCTAACCCTTACCCGAAGCCTTATCCTCACCCGTCCCCTAATCCTAAACCGTACGCTAACCCGAACCCGTACCCTAACACGTACGCTCACCCGAAACCTTTCTCGTACCCTTACCTGTACCCTAAACAGTCCCCGTCCCCGTCCCCTAACCTTAACCTTAATCCTAACCCTTACCCGAAGCCTTACACTCACCCGTCGCCTAATCCTAAACTGTACGCTAACACTAACCCGTACCCTAACACGTACGCTCACCCTAAATCTTTGTCGTACCCTAACCTGTACCCTAAACCGTCCCCGTCCCCTAAATCTAACCCTAACCCTAACCCTAACCCTAACCCTTACCCGAAGCCTTACCCTCACCCGTCCCCTAATCCTAAACCGTACGCTAACACTAAACCGTACCCTAACACGTACGCTCACCCTAAACCGTTGTCGTACCCTAACCTGTACCCTAAACCGTCCCCGTCCCCTAACCCTAACCCTATCCCTAACCCTTACCCGAAGCCTTACCCTCACCCGTCCCCTAATCCTAACCCGTACGCTGACACTAACCCGTAACCTAACACGTACGCTCACCCTAAACCGTTGTCGTACCCTAACCTGTACCCTAAACCGTCCCCGTCCCCTAACCCTAACCCTAACACTAACCGTAACCCTTACCCGTAGCCTTACCCTCACCCGTCACCTAATCCTAACCCGTACGCTAATACTAACCCGTACCCTAACACGTACGCTCACCCTAAACCGTTGTCGTACACTAACCTGTACCCTAAACCGTCCCCGTCCCCGTCCCCTAACCCTAACCCTAAGCCTAAACCTAACCCTTACCCGAAGCCTTACCCTCACCCTTCCCCTAATCCTAACCCGTACGCTAACACTAACCCGTACCATAACACGTACGCTCACCCTAAACCGTTGTCATACCCTAACCTGTACCCTAAACCGTCCCCGCCCCGTCCCCTAACCCTAACCCTAACCCTAACCCTAAACCTTACCCGAAGCCTTACCCTCACCCGTCCCCTAATCCTAACCCGTACCCTAACACTAACCCGTACCCTAACACTTACGCTCACCCTAAACCGTTGTCGTACCCTAACCTGTACCCTAAACCGTCCCCGTCCCCTAACCCTAACCCTAACCCTAACCCTAACCCTTACCTGAAGCCTTACCCTCACCCGTCCCCTAATCCTAACCCGTACCCTAACACTAACCCGTACCCTAACACGTACGCTCACCCTAAACCGTTGTCGTACCCTAACCTGTACCCTAAACCGTCCCCGTCCCCTAACCCTAACCCTAACCCTAACCCTAACCCTTACCCGAAGCCTTACCCTCACCCGTCCCCTAATCCTAACCCATACGCTAACACTAACCCATACCCTAACATGTACGCTCACCCTAAACCGTTGTCGTACACTAACTTGTACCATAAACATTGCCCGTCCCCTAACCCTAACCCTAACCCTAACCCTAACCCTTACCCGAAGCCTTACCCTCACCCGTCCCCTAATCCTAACCGTACGCTAACACTAACCCGTACCCTAACACGTACGCTCACCCTAAACCGTTGTTGTACCCTAACCTGTACCCTAAACCGTCCCCATCCCCTAACCCTAACCCTAACACTAACCCGAACCCTAACCCTTACCCGAAGCCTTACCCTCACACGTCCCCTAATCCTAACCCGTACGCTAACACTAACCCGTACCCTTACACGTACGCTCACTCTAAACCATTGTCGTACCCTAACCTGTACCCTAAACCGTCCCCGTCCCTTAACACTAACCCTAACCCGAACCCTAACCCTTACCTGAAGACTTACCCTCACCCGCCACCTAATCCTAACCCGTACGCTAACATTAACCCGTACCCTAACACGTACGCTCACCCTAAATCGTTGTCGTACACTAACCTGTACCCTAAACCGTCCCCGTCCCCTAACCCTAACCCTAACCCTAACCCTAACCCTAAACCTTACCCGAAGCCTTACCCTCACCCGTCCCCTAATCCTAACCCGTACGCTAATACTAACCCGTACCCTAACACGTACGCTCACCCTAAAACGTTTTCGTACCCTAACCTGTACCCTAAACCGTCCCCGTCCCCGTCCCCTAACCCTAACCCTAACCCTAACACTAACACTTACCCGAAGCCTTACCCTCACCCGTCCCCTAGTCCTAACCCGTACGCTAACACTAACCCGTACCCTAACACGTACGCTCACCTTAAACCGTTGTCGTACCCTACCCTGTACCCTAAACCGTGCCCGTCCCCGTTCCCAACCCTAACCCTAACCCTAACCCTAACCATTACCCGAAGCCTTACCCTCACCCGTCCCGTAATCCTAACCCGTACGCTAAAACTAACCCGTACCCTAACACGTACGCTCACCCTAAACTGTTGTCGTACCCTAACCTGTACCCTAAACCGTTCCCGTCCCCTAACCCTAACCCTAACCCTAACCCTAACCCTAACCCTTACCCGAAGCCTTACCCTCACTTGTCCCTTAATCCTAAACCGTACGCTAACACTAACCCGTACCCTAACACGTACGCTCACCCTAAACCGTTGTCGTACCCTAACCTGTACCCTAAACCGTCCCCGGCCCCTAACCGTAACCCTAACCCTAACCCTAACCCTTACCCGAAGCCTTAACCTCACCCGTCCCCTAATCCTAACCCGTACGCTAACACTAACCCATACCCTAACACGTACGCTCACCCTAAGCCGTTGTCGTACCCTAACCTGTACCCTAAACCGTCCCCGTCCCCTAACCCTAACCCTAACCCTAACCCTAAACCTAACCCTTACCCGAAACCTTACCCTCACCCGTCCCCTAATAATAACCCGTACGCTAACACTAACCCGTACCCTAACACGTACGCTCACCCTAAACCGTTTTCGTACCCTAACCTGTACCCTAAACCATCCCCGTCCCCTAACCCTAACCCTAACCCTAACCCTAACCCTTACCCGAAGCCTTACCCTCACCCGTCCCCTAATCCTAACCCGTACGCTAACACTAACCCGTACCCTAACACGTACACTCAACCTAAACCGTTGTCGTACCCTAACCTGTACACTAAACCGTCCCCGTCCCCTAACCCTAACCCTAAACCTAACCCTTACCCGAAGCCTTACACTCACCCGTCCCCTAAACCTAACCCGTACACTAACACTAACCCGTACCCTAACACGTACGCTCACCCTAAACCGTTGTCGTACCCTAACCTGTACCCTAAACGGTCCCCGTCCCCGTCCCCTAACCCTAATCCTAACCCTAACCCTAACCCTAACCCGAAGCCTTACCCTCACCCGTCCCCTAATCCTAACCGTAGGCTAACACTAACCCGTACCCTAACACGTACGCTCACCCTAAACCGTTGTCGTACCCTAACCGGTACCCTAAACCGTCCCCGTCCCCTAAACCTAACCCTAACCCTAACCCTAACCCTAACCCTTACCCGAAGCCTTACCCTCACCCGTCCCCTAATCCTAACCCGTACGCTAACACTAACCCGTACCCTAACACGTACGCTAACCCTAAACCGTTGTCGTACCCTAACCTGTACCCTAAACCGTCCCCGTCCCCTAACCCTAACCCTAACCCTAACCTTAACCCTAACCCTTACCCGAAGCCTTACCCTCACCCGTCCCCTAATCCTAACCCGTACGCTAACACTAACCCGTACCCTAAAACGTACGCTCACACTAAACCATTGTCGTACCCTAACCTGTACCCTAAACCGTCCCCATCCCTAACCCTAACCCTAACCCTCACCCTAACCCTTACCCGAAGCCTTACCCTCACCCGTCCCCTAATCCTAACCCGTACGCTGACACTAACCCGTACGCTAACACGTACGCTCACCCTAAACCATTGTCGTACACTCACCTGTACCCTAAACCGTCCCCGTCCCCGTCCACGTCCCCTAACCCTAACCCTAAACCTAACCCTTACCCGAAGCCTTACCCTCACCCGTCCCCTAATCCTAACCCGTACGCTAACACTAACCCGTACCCTAACACGTACGCTCACCCTAAACCGTTGTCGTACCCTAACCTGTACCCTAAACCGTCCCCGTCCCCGTCCCCTAACCCTAACCCTAACCCTAACCCTAACCCTTACCCGAAGCCTTATCCTCACCCGTCCCCTAATCCTAAACCGTACGCTAACCCGAACCCGTACCCTAACACGTACGCTCACCCGAAACCTTTCTCGTACCCTTACCTGTACCCTAAACAGTCCCCGTCCCCGTCCCCTAACCTTAACCTTAATCCTAACCCTTACCCGAAGCCTTACACTCACCCGTCGCCTAATCCTAAACTGTACGCTAACACTAACCCGTACCCTAACACGTACGCTCACCCTAAATCTTTGTCGTACCCTAACCTGTACCCTAAACCGTCCCCGTCCCCTAAATCTAACCCTAACCCTAACCCTAACCCTAACCCTTACCCGAAGCCTTACCCTCACCCGTCCCCTAATCCTAAACCGTACGCTAACACTAAACCGTACCCTAACACGTACGCTCACCCTAAACCGTTGTCGTACCCTAACCTGTACCCTAAACCGTCGCCGTCCCCTAACCCTAACCCTATCCCTAACCCTTACCCGAAGCCTTACCCTCACCCGTCCCCTAATCCTAACCCGTACGCTGACACTAACCCGTAACCTAACACGTACGCTCACCCTAAACCGTTGTCGTACCCTAACCTGTACCCTAAACCGTCCCCGTCCCCTAACCCTAACCCTAACACTAACCGTAACCCTTACCCGTAGCCTTACCCTCACCCGTCACCTAATCCTAACCCGTACGCTAATACTAACCCGTACCCTAACACGTACGCTCACCCTAAACCGTTGTCGTACACTAACCTGTACCCTAAACCGTCCCCGTCCCCGTCCCCTAACCCTAACCCTAAGCCTAAACCTAACCCTTACCCGAAGCCTTACCCTCACCCTTCCCCTAATCCTAACCCGTACGCTAACACTAACCCGTACCATAACACGTACGCTCACCCTAAACCGTTGTCATACCCTAACCTGTACCCTAAACCGTCCCCGCCCCGTCCCCTAACCCTAACCCTAAACCTAACCCTAAACCTTACCCGAAGCCTTATCCTCACCCGTCCCCTAATCCTAAACCGTACGCTAACCCTAACCTGTACCCTAACACGTACGCTCACCCTAAACCGTTGTCGTACCCTAACCTGTACCCTAAACCGTCCCCGTCCCCGTCCCCTAACCCTAATCCGAACCCTAACCCTTACCCGAAAACTTACACTCACCCGTCCACTAATCCTAACCCGTACGCTAACACTAACCCGTACCCTAACACGTGCGCTCACCCAAAACCGTTGTCGTACCCTAACCTGTACCCTAAACCGTCCCCGTCCCCGTCCCCTAACCGTAACCCTAACCCTAACCCTTACCCGAAGCCTTACCCTCACACGTCCCCTAATCCTAACCCGTACGCTAACACTAACCCGTACCCTAACACGTACGCTCACCCTAAACCATTGTCGTACCGTAACCTGTACCCTAAACCGTCCCCGTCCCCTAACCCTAACCCTAACCCTAACCCTAACCCTAACCCTTACCCGAAGCCTTACCCGTACCCGTCCCTTAATCCTAACCTGTACGCTAACACTAACCCGTACCCTAACACGTACGCTCCCCCTAAACCGTGGTCGTACCCTAACCTGTACCCTAAACCGTCCCCGTCCCCTAACCCTAACCCTAACCCTAACCCTAACCCTAACCCTTACCCGAAGCCTTACCCTCACCCGTCCCCTAATCCTAAACCGTAGGCTAACACTAACCCGTACCCTAACACGTACGCTCACCCTAAACCGTTGTCGTACCATAACCGGTACCCTAAACCGTCCCCGTCCGCTAACCCTAACCCTAACCCTAACCCTAACCCTAACCCTTACCCGAAGCCTTACCCTCACCCGTCCCCTAATCCTAACCCGTACGCTAACACTAACCTGTACCCTAACACGTACGCTCACCCTAAACCGTTGTCATACCCTAACCTGTACCCTAAACCGTCCCCGTCCCCTAACCCTAACCCTAACCCTAACCTTAACCCTAACTCTTACCCGAAGCCTTACCCTCACCCGTCCCCTAATCCTAACCCGTACGCTAACACTAACCCATACCCTAACACGTACGCTCACCCTAATCCGTTGTCGTACCCTAACCTGTACCCTAAACCTTCCCCGTCCCCTGACCCTAACCCTAACCCTAACCCTAACCCTAACCCTTACCCGAAGCCTTACCCTCACCCGTCCCCTAATCCTAACCCGTACGCTGACACTAACCCATACCCTAACACGTACGCTCACCCTAAACCGTTGTCGTACCCTAACCTGTACTCTAAACCGTCCCCTTCCCCTAACCCTAACCCTAACCCTAACCCTTACCCGAAGCCTGACACTCACCCGTCCCCTAATCCTGACCCGTACGCTAACACTACCCCGTACCCTAACACGTACGCTCACCCTAAACCCTTGTCGTACCCTAACCTGTACCCTAAACCGTCCCCGACCCCTAACCCTAACCCTAACCCTAACCCTTACCCGAAGCCTTACCCTCACCCGTCCTCTAATCCTAACCCGTACGCTAACACTAACCCGTACCCTAACACGTACGCTCACCCTAAACCGTTGCCTTACCCTAACCTGTACCCTAAACCGTCCCCGTCCCCTAACCCTAACCCTAACCCTAACCGTAACCCTTACCCGAAGCCTTAACCTCACCCGTCACCTAATCCTAACCCTTACGCTAACACTAACCCGTAACCTAACACGTACGCTCACCCTAAACCGTTGTCGTACCCTAACCTGTACCCTAAACCGTCCCCGTCCCCATCCCCTAACCCTAACCCTAACCATAAACCTAACCCTTACCCGAAGCCTTACCCTCACCCGTCCCCTAATCCTAACCCGTACGCTAACACTAACCCGTACCCTAAAACGTACGCTCACCCTAAACCGTTGTCGTACCCTAACTTGTACCCTAAACCTTCCCCGTCCCCGTCCCCTTCCCCTAACCCTAACCCTAACCCTAACCTTTACCCGAAGCCTTACCCTCACCCGTACCCTAATCCTAAACCGTACGTTAACACTAACCCATACCCTAACACGTACGCTCACCCTAAACCGTTGTCGTACCCTAACATGTACCCTAAAACCTCCCCGTCCCCTAACCCTAACCCTAACCCTAATCCTAACCCTAACCCTTACCCGAAGCCTTACCCTCACCTGTCCCCTAATCCTAACCCGTACGCTAACACTAACCCGTACCCTAACACGTACGCTCACCCTAAACCGTTGTCGTACCCTAACCTCTACCCTAAACCGTCCCCGTGCCCTAAACCTAACCCTACCCCTAAACCTAACCCTAACCCTGACCCGAAGCCTTACGCTCTCCCGTCCCCTACTCCTACCCCGTACGCTAACACTAACCCGTACCCTAACACGTACGCTCACCCTAAACCGTTGTCGTACCCTAACCTGTACACTAAACCGTCCCCGTTCTCTAACCCTAACCCTAACCCTAACCCTAACCCTAACCCTTACCCGAAGCCTTACCCTCACCCGTCCCCTAATCCTAACCCGTACGCTAACACTAACACGTACCCTAACCCGTACGCTCACCCTAAACCGTTGTCGTACCTTAACCTGTACCCTAAACCGTCCCTGTCCCCTAACCCTAACCCTAACCCTAACCCTAACCCTAACCCTTACCCGAAGCCTTACCCTCACCCGTCCCCTAATCCTAAACCGTAGGCTAACACTAACCCGTACCCTAACACGTACGCTCACCCTAAACCGTTGTCGTACCATAACCGGTACCCTAAATCGTCCCCGTCCGCTAACCCTAACCCTAACCCTAACCCTAACCCTAACCCTTACCCGAAGCCTTACCCTCACCCGTCCCCTAATCCTAACCCGTACGCTAACACTAACCCATACCCTAACACGTACGCTCACCCTAAACCGTTGTCATACCCTAACCTGTACCCTAAACCGTCCCCGTCCCCTAACCCTAACCCTAACCCTAACCTTAACCCTAACTCTTACCCGAAGCCTTACCCTCACCCGTCCCCTAATCCTAACCCGTACGCTAACACTAACCCATACCCTAACACGTACGCTCACCCTAATCCGTTGTCGTACCCTAACATGTACCCTAAACTTTCCCCGTCCCCTGACCCTAACCCTAACCCTAACCCTAACCCTAACCCTTACCCGAAGCCTTACCCTCACCCGTCCCCTAATCCTAACCCGTACGCTGACACTAACCCATACCCTAACACGTACGCTCACCCTAAACCGTTGTCGTACCCTAACCTGTACTCTAAACCGTCCCCGTCCCCTAACCCTAACCCTAACCCTAACCCTTACCCGAAGCCTTACCCTCACCCGTCCCCTAATCCTAACCCGTACGCTAACACTAACCCGTACCCTAACACGTACGCTCACACTAAACCGTTGTCGTACCCTAACCTCTACCCTAAATCGTCCCTGTCCCCTAAACCTAACCCTAACCCTAACCCTAACCCTAACCCTGACCCGAAGCCTTACCCTCTCCCGTCCCCTACTCCTACCCCGTACGCTAACACTAACCCGTACCCTAACACGTACGCTCACCCTAAACCGTTGTCGTACCCTAACCTGCACACTAAACCGTCCCCGTTCCCTAACCCTAACCCTAACCCTAACCCTAACCCTAACCCTTACCCGAAACCTTACCCTCACCCGTCCCCTAATCCTAAACCGTACGCTAACACTAACCCG
>NC_143141.1:85000-167500 GCF_059928025.1 Delphinapterus leucas
GTACCCTAACATGTACGCTCAACCTAAACCATAGTCGTACCCTAACCTGTACCCTAAACCGTCCCCGTCCCCTAACCCTAACCCTAACCCTAACCCTAACCCTTACCCGAAGCCTTGCCCTCACCCGTCCCCTAATCCTAACCCGTACGCTAACACTAACCCGTACCCTAACACGTACGCTCACCCTAAACCGTTGTCGTACCCTAACCTGTACACTAAACCGTCCCCGTTTCCTAACCCTAACCCTAACCCTAACCCTAACCCTAACCCTTACCCGAAGCCTTACCCTCAACCGTCCCCTAATCCTAACCCGTACGCTAACAATAACTCGTACCCTAACAAGTACGCTCACCCTAAACCATAGTTGTACCCTAACCTGTACCCTAAACCGTCCCCATCCCCTAACCCTAACCCTAACCCTAACCCTAACCCTAACCCTTACCCGAAGCCTTACCCTCACCCGTCCCCTAATCCTAACCCGTATGCTAAAAGTAACCTGTACCCTAACACGTATGCTCACCCTAAACCGTTCTCGTACCCTAACCTGCACCCTAAACCGTACCCGTCCCCTAACCCTAACCCTAACCCTAACCCTAACCCTAATACTTACCCGAAGCCTTACCCTCACCCGTCCCCTAATCCTAACCCGTACGCTAACACTAACCCGTACCCTTACACGTACGCTCACAGTAAACTGTTGTCGTACCCTAACCTGTACCCTAAACCGTCCCCGTCCCCTAACCCTAACCCTAACCCTTACCCGAAGACTTACCCTCACCCGTCCCCTAATCCTAACCCGTACGCTAACACTAACCCGTACCCTAACACGTACGCTCACCCTAAACCGTTGTTGTACCCTTACCTGTACCTTAAACCGTCCCCATCCCCTAACCCTAACACTAACCCTAACCCTTACCCGAAGCCTTACTCTCACCCGTCCCCTAATCCTAACCCGTACGCTAACACTAACCCGTACCCTAACACGTACGCTCACCTTAAACCGTTGTCGTACCCTAACCTGTACCCTAAACCGTCCCCGTCCCGTAACCCTAACCCTAACCCTAACCCTAACCCTTACCCGAAGCCTTACCCTCACCCGTCCCCTAATCCTAACCCGTAGGCTAACACTAACCCGTACCCGAACACGTACGCTCACCCTAAACCGTTGTCGTACCCTAACCTGTACCCTAAACCGTCCCCGTCCCCGTCCCCTAACCCTAACCCTAACCCTAACCCTAACCCTTACCCGAAGCCTTACCCTCACCCGTCCCCTAATCCTAACCCGTACGCTAACACTAACCCGTACGCTAACACGTACGCTCACCGTAAACTGTTGTCGTACCCTAACCTGTACCCTAAACCGTCCCCGTCCCCTAACCCTAACCCTAAACCTAACCCTTACCCGAAGCCTTACCCTCACCCGTCCCCTAATCCTAACCCGTACGCTAACACTAACCCGTACCCTAACACGTACGCTCACCCTAAACCGTTGTCGTACCCTAACCTGTACCCTAAACCGTCCCCGACCCGTCCCCTAACCCTAACCCTAACCCTAACCCTAACCCTTACCCGAAGCCTTATCCTCACCCGTCCCCTAATCCTAAACCGTACGCTAACCCTAACCTGTACCCTAACACGTACGCTCACCCTAAACCGTTGTCGTACCCTAACCTTTACCCTAAACCGTCCCCGTCCCTTAACCCTAACCCTAACCTAACCCTAACCCTAACCCTTACCCGAAGCCTTACCCTCACCCGTCCCCTAATCCTAAACCGTAGGCTAACACTAACCCGTACCCTAACACGTACGCTCACCCTAAACCGTTGTCATACCCTAACCTGTACCCTAAACCGTCCCCGTCCCCTAACCCTAACCCTAACCCTAACCTTAACCCTAACTCTTACCCGAAGCCTTACCCTCACCCGTCCCCTAATCCTAACCCGTACGCTAACACTAACCCATACCCTAACACGTACGCTCACCCTAATCCATTGTCGTACCCTAACCTGTACCCTAAACCTTCCCCGTCCCCTGACCCTAACCCTAACCCTAACCCTAACCCTAACCCTTACCCGAAGCCTTACCCTCACCCGTCCCCTAATCCTAACCCGTACGCTGACACTAACCCATACCCTAACACGTACGCTCACCCTAAACAGTTGTCGTACCCTAACCTGTACTCTAAACCGTCCCCGTCCCCTAACCCTAACCCTAACCCTAACCCTTACCCGAAGCCTTACCCTCACCCGTCCCCTAATCCTAACCCGTACGCTAACACTAACCCGTACCCTAACACGTACGCTCACCCTAAACCGTTGTCGTACCCTAACCTCTACCCTAAATCGTCCCCGTCCCCTAAACCTAACCCTAACCCTAACCCTAACCGTAACCCTGACCCGAAGCCTTACCCTCTCCCGTCCCCTACTCCTACCCCGTACGCTAACACTAACCCGTACCCTAACACGTACGCTCACCCTAAACCGTTGTCGTACACTAACCTGTACACTAAACCGTCCCCGTTCCCTAACCCTAACCCTAACCCTAACCCTAACCCTAACCCTTACCCGAAACCTTACCCTCACCCGTCCCCTAATCCTAAACCGTACGCTAACACTAACCCGTACCCTAACCCGTACGCTCACCCTGAATCATTGTCGTACACCAACTTGTACCCTAAACCGTCCCTGTCCCCTAACCCTAACCCTAACCCTAACCCTAACCCTAACCCTTACCCGAAGCCTTACCCTCACACGTCCCCTAATCCTAAACCATACGCTAACACTAACCCGTACCCTAACACGTACGCTCACACTAAACCGTTGTCGTACCCTAACCTGTACCCTAAACCGTCCCCATCCCCTAACCCTAACCCTAACCCTAACCCTAAACCTAACCCGTACCCGAAGCCTTACCCTCACCCGTCCCCTAATCCTAACCCGTACGCTAACACTAACCCGTACCCTAACACGTACGCTCACCCTAAACCGTTGTCGTACCCTAACCTATACCCTAAACCGTCCCCGTCCCCTAAGCCTAACCCTAACACTAACCCTAAACCTAACCCGTACCCGAAGCCTTACACTCACCCGTCCCCTAATCCTAACCCGTACGCTAACACTAACCCGTACCCTAACACGTACGCTCACCCTAAACCGTTGTCGTACCCTAACCTATACCCTAAACCGTCCCCGTCCCCTAACCCTAACCCTAACCCTAACCCTAACCCTTACCCGAAGCCTTACACTCACCCATCCCCTAATCCGAACCCGTACGCTAACACTAACCCGTACCCTAACACGTACGCTCACCCTAAAGCGTTGTCGTACCCTAACCTGTACCCTAAACCGTCCCCGTCCCCTAAACCTAACCCTAACCCTAACCCTAACCCTAACCCTTACCCGAAGCCTTACCCTCTCCCGTCCCCTACTCCTAACCCGTACGCTAACACTAACCCGTACCCTAACACGTACGCTCACCCTAAACCGTTGTCGCACCCTAACCTGTACCCTAAACCGTCCCCGTCCCCTAACCCTAACCCTAACCCTAACCCTAAACCTAACCCTTACCCGAAACCTTACCCTCACCCGTCCCCTAATAATAACCCGTACGCTAACACTAACCTGTACCCTAACACGTACGCTCACCCTAAACCGTTTTCGTACCCTAACCTGTACCCTAAACCATCCCCGTCCCCTAACCCTAACCCTAACCCTAACCCTAACCCTTACCCGAAGCCTTACCCTCACCCGTCCCCTAATCCTAACCCGTACGCTAACACTAACCCGTACCCTAACACGTACACTCAACCTAAACCGTTGTCGTACCCTAACCTGTACACTAAACCGTCCCCGTCCCCTAACCCTAACCCTAAACCTAACCCTTACCCGAAGCCTTACACTCACCCGTCCCCTAAACCTAACCCGTACGCTAACACTAACCCGTACCCTAACACGTACGCTCACCCTAAACCGTTGTCGTACCCTAACCTGTACCCTAAACGGTCCCCGTCCCCGTCCCCTAACCCTAATCCTAACCCTAACCCTAACCCTAACCCGAAGCCTTACCCTCAGCCGTCCCCTAATCCTAACCGTAGGCTAACACTAACCCGTACCCTAACACGTACGCTCACCCTAAACCGTTGTCGTACCCTAACCGGTACCCTAAACCGTCCCTGTCCCCTAACCCTAACCCTAACCCTAACCTTAACCCTAACCCTTACCCGAAGCCTTACCCTCACCCGTCCCCTAATCCTAACCCGTACGCTAACACTAACCCGTACCCTAAAACGTACGCTCACACTAAACCGTTGTCGTACCCTAACCTGTACCCTAAACCGTCCCCATCCCTAACCCTAACCCTAACCCTAACCCTAACCCTTACCCGAAGCCTTACCCTCACCCGTCCCCTAATCCTAACCCGTACGCTAACACTAACCCGTACCCTAACACGTACGCTCAACCTAAACAGTTGTCGTACCCTAACCTATACCCTAAACCTTCCCCGTCCCCTAAACCTAACCGTAACCCTAACCCTAACCCTAACCCTTACCCGAAGCCTTACCCTCACCCGTCCCCTAATCCTAACCCGTACGCTGACACTAACCCGTACGCTAACACGTACGCTCACCCTAAACCATTGTCGTACACTAACCTGTACCCTAAACCGTCCCCGTCCCCGTCCACGTCCCCTAACCCTAACCCTAACCCTAACCCTTACCCGAAGCCTTACCCTCACCCGTCCCCTAATCCTAACCCGTACGCTAACACTAACCCGTACCCTAACACGTACGCTCACCCTAAACCGTTGTCGTACCCTAACCTGTACCCTAAACCGTCCCCGTCCCCGTCCCCTAACCCTAACCCTAACCCTAACCCTAACCCTTACCCGAAGCCTTATCCTCACCCGTCCCCTAATCCTAAACCGTACGCTAACCCGAACCCGTACCCTAACACGTACGCTCACCCGAAACCTTTCTCGTACCCTTACCTGTACCCTAAACAGTCCCCGTCCCCGTCCCCTAACCTTAACCTTAATCCTAACCCTTACCCGAAGCCTTACACTCACCCGTCGCCTAATCCTAAACTGTACGCTAACACTAACCCGTACCCTAACACGTACGCTCACCCTAAATCTTTGTCGTACCCTAACCTGTACCCTAAACCGTCCCCGTCCCCTAAATCTAACCCTAACCCTAACCCTAACCCTAACCCTTACCCGAAGCCTTACCCTCACCCGTCCCCTAATCCTAAACCGTACGCTAACACTAAACCGTACCCTAACACGTACGCTCACCCTAAACCGTTGTCGTACCCTAACCTGTACCCTAAACCGTCCCCGTCCCCTAACCCTAACCCTATCCCTAACCCTTACCCGAAGCCTTACCCTCACCCGTCCCCTAATCCTAACCCGTACGCTGACACTAACCCGTAACCTAACACGTACGCTCACCCTAAACCGTTGTCGTACCCTAACCTGTACCCTAAACCGTCCCCGTCCCCTAACCCTAACCCTAACCCTAACCCTATCCCTAAACGTTACCCGAAGCCTTACACTCACCCGTCCTCTAATCCTAACCCGTACGCTAACACTAAACCGTACCCTAACACGTACGCCCACCCTAAACCGTTGTCGTACCCTAACCTGTACCCTAAACCGTCCCCGTCCCCTAACCCTAACCCTAACACTAACCGTAACCCTTACCCGTAGCCTTACCCTCACCCGTCACCTAATCCTAACCCGTACGCTAATACTAACCCGTACCCTAACACGTACGCTCACCCTAAACCTTTGTCGTACACTAACCTGTACCCTAAACCGTCCCCGTCCCCGTCCCCTAACCCTAACCCTAAGCCTAAACCTAACCCTTACCCGAAGCCTTACCCTCACCCTTCCCCTAATCCTAACCCGTACACTAACACTAACCCGTACCATAACACGTACGCTCACCCTAAACCGTTGTCATACCCTAACCTGTACCCTAAACCGTCCCCGCCCCGTCCCCTAACCCTAACCCTAACCCTAACCCTAAACCTTACCCGAAGCCTTATCCTCACCCGTCCCCTAATCCTAAACCGTACGCTAACCCTAACCTGTACCCTAACACGTACGCTCACCCTAAACCGTTGTCGTACCCTAACCTGTACCCTAAACCGTCCCCGTCCCCGTCCCCTAACCCTAATCCGAACCCTAACCCTTACCCGAAAACTTACACTCACCCGTCCACTAATCCTAACCCGTACGCTAACACTAACCCGTACCCTAACACGTGCGCTCACCCAAAACCGTTGTCGTACCCTAACCTGTACCCTAAACCTTCCCCGTCCCCGTCCCCTAACCGTAACCCTAACCCTAACCCTTACCCGAAGCCTTACCCTCACACGTCCCCTAATCCTAACCCGTACGCTAACACTAACCCGTACCCTAACACGTACGCTCACCCTAAACCGTTGTCGTACCGTAACCTGTACCCTAAACCGTCCCCGTCCCCGTCCCCTAACCCTAACCCTAACCCTAACCCTAACCCTTACCCGAAGCCTTACCCGTACCCGTCCCTTAATCCTAAACTGTACGCTAACACTAACCCGTACCCTAACACGTACGCTCCCCCTAAACCGTGGTCGTACCCTAACCTGTACCCTAAACCGTCCCCGTCCCCTAACCCTAACACTAACCCTAACCCTAACCCTAACCCTTACCCGAAGCCTTACCCTCACCCGTCCCCTAATCCTAAACCGTAGGCTAACACTAACCCGTACCCTAACACGTACGCTCACCCTAAACCGTTGTCGTACCATAACCGGTACCCTAAACCGTCCCCGTCCGCTAACCCTAACCCTAAACCTAACCCTTACCCGAAGCCTTACCCTCACCCGTCCCCTAATCCTAACCCGTACGCTAACACTAACCCGTACCCTAACACGTACGCTCACACTAAACCTTTGTCGTACCCTAACCTCTACCCTAAATCGTCCCTGTCCCCTAAACCTAACCCTAACCCTAACCCTAACCCTAACCCTGACCCGAAGCCTTACCCTCTCCCGTCCCCTACTCCTACCCCGTACGCTAACACTAACCCGTACCCTAACACGTACGCTCACCCTAAACCGTTGTCGTACCCTAACCTGTACACTAAACCGTCCCCGTTCCCTAACCCTAACCCTAACCCTAACCCTAACCCTAACCCTTACCCGAAACCTTACCCTCACCCGTCCCCTAATCCTAAACCGTACGCTAACACTAACCCGTACCCTAACCCGTACGCTCACCCTAAATCATTGTCGTACCCTAACCTGTACCCTAAACCGTCCCTGTCCCCTAACCCTAACCCTAACCCTAACCCTAACCCTAACCCTTACCCGAAGCCTTACCCTCACACGTCCCCTAATCCTAACCCGTACGCTAACACTAACCCGTACCCTAACACGTACGCTCACCCTAAACCGTTGTCGTACCCTAACCTGTACCCTAAACCGTCCCCATCCCCTAACCCTAACCCTAACCCTAACCCTAAACCTAACCCGTACCCGAAGCCTTACCCTCACCCGTCCCCTAATCCTAAACCGTACGCTAACACTAACCCGTACCCTAACACGTACGCTCACCCTAAACCGTTGTCGTACCCTAACCTATACCCTAAACCGTCCCCGTCCCCTAACCCTAACCCTAACCCTAACCCTAAACCTAACCCGTACCCGAAGCCTTACCCTCACCCGTCCCCTAATCCTAACCCGTACGCTAACACTAACCCGTACCCTAACACGTAGGCTCACCCTAAACCGTTGTCGTACCCTAACCTATACCCTAAACTGTCCCCGTCCCCTAACCCTAACCCTAACCCTAACCCTAACCCTTACCCGAAGCCTTACACTCACCCATCCCCTAATCCTAACCCGTACGCTAACACTAACCCGTACCCTAACACGTACGCTCACCCTAAAGCGTTGTCGTACCCTAACCTGTACCCTAAACCGTCCCCGTCCCCTAAACATAACCCTAACCCTAACCCTAACCCTAACCCTTACCCGAAGCCTTACCTTCTCCCGTCCCCTACTCCTAACCCGTACGCTAACACTAATCCTTACCCTAACACGTACGCTCACCCTAAACCGTTGTCGTGCCCTAACTTGTACACTAAACCGTCCCGGTTCCCTAACCCTAACCTTAACCCTAACCCTAACCCTAACCCTTACCCGAAGCCTTACCCTCACCCGTCCCCTAATCCTAACCCGTACGCTAACACTAAACCGTACCCTAACACGTACGCTCACCCTAAACCGTTGTCCTACCCTAACCTGTACACTAAACCGTCCCCGTTCCCTAAACCTAACCCTAACCCTAACCCTAACCCTAACCCTTACCCGAAGCCTTACACTCACCCGTCCCCTAATCCTAACCCGTACGCTAACAATAATCCATAACCTAACATGTACGCTCACGATAAACCATAGTCGTACCCTAACCTGTACCCTAAACAGTCCCCGTCCCCTAACCCTAACCCTAAACCTAACCCTAACCCTAACCTTTACCCGAAGCCTTACCCTCACCCGTCCCCTAATCCTAACCCGTACGCTAACACTAACCTGTACCCTAACACGTACGCTCACCCTAAACCGTTCTCGTACCTTAACCTGCACCCTAAACCGTCCCCGTTCCCTAACCCTAACCCTAACCCTAACCCTAACCCTAACCCTTAACCGAAGCTTTACCCTCACCCGTAGCCTAATCCTAACCCGTATGCTAACACTAACCCGTACCCTAACACGTACGCTCACCCTAAACCGTTGTCGTACCCTAACCTGTACACTAAACCGTCCCCCTTCCCTAACCCTAACCCTAACCCTAACCCTAATCCTAACCCTAACCCGAAGCCTTACCCTCACCCGTCCCCTAATCCTAACCCGTACGCTAACAATAACCCGTACCCTAACATGTACGCTCAACCTAAACCATAGTCGTACCCTAACCTGTACCCTAAACCGTCCCCGTCCCCTAACCCTAACCCTAACCCTAACCCTAACCCTTACCCGAAGCCTTGCCCTCACCCGTCCCATAATCCTAACCCGTACGCTAACACTAACCCGTACCCTAACACGTACGCTCACCCTAAACCGTTGTCGTACCCTAACCTGTACACTAAACCGTCCCCGTTCCCTAACCCTAACCCTAACCCTAACCCTAACCCTAACCCTTACCCGAAGCCTTACCCTCAACCGTCCCCTAATCCTAACCCGTACGCTAACAATAACCCGTACCCTAACAAGTACGCTCACCCTAAACCATAGTTGTACCCTAACCTGTACCCTAAACCGTCCCCGTCCCCTAACCCTAACCCTAACCCTAACCCTAACCCTAACCCTTACCCGAAGCCTTACCCTCACCCGTCCCCTAATCCTAACCCGTATGCTAAAACTAACCTGTACCCTAACACGTACGCTCACCCTAAACCGTTCTCGTACCCTAACCTGCACCCTAAACCGTACCCGTCCCCTAACCCTAACCCTAACCCTAACCCTAACCCTAATACTTACCCGAAGCCTTACCCTCACCCGTCCCCTAATCCTAACCCGTACGCTAACACTAACCCGTACCCTTACACGTACGCTCACCGTAAACTGTTGTCGTACCCTAACCTGTACCCTAAACCGTCCCCGTCCCCTAACCCTAACCCTAACACTAACCCTTACCCGAAGCCTTACCCTCACCCGTCCCCTAATCCTAACCCGTACGCTAACACTAACCCGTACCCTAACACGTACGCTCACCCTAAACCGTTGTTGAACCCTAACTTGTACCCTAAACGGTCCCCGTACCCTAACCCTAACCCTAACCCTAAACCTAACCGTAACCCTTACCCGAAGCCTTACCCTCACCCGTCCCCTAATCCTAACCCGTACGCTAACACTAACCCGTACCCTAACACGTACGCTCACCCTAAACCGTTGTCGTACCCTAACCTGTACACTAAACCGTCCCCCTTCCCTAACCCTAACCCTAACCCTAACCCTAACCCTAACCCTAACCCGAAGCCTTACCCTCACCCGTCCCCTAATCCTAACCCGTACGCTAACAATAACCCGTACCCTAACATGTACGCTCAACCTAAACCATAGTCGTACCCTAACCGGTACCCTAAACCGTCCCCGTCCCCTAACCCTAACCCTAACCCTAACCCTAACCCTTACCCGAAGCCTTGCCCTCACCCGTCCCCTAATCCTAACCCGTACGCTAACACTAACCCGTACCCTAACACGTACGCTCACCCTAAACCGTTGTCGTACCCTAACCTGTACACTAAACCGTCCCCGTTCCCTAACCCTAACCCTAACCCTAACCCTAACCCTAACCCTTACCCGAAGCCTTACCCTCAACCGTCCCCTAATCCTAACCCGTACGCTAACAATCACCCGTACCCTAACAAGTACGCTCACCTTAAACCATAGTTGTGCCCTAACCTGTACCCTAAACCGTCCCCGTCCCCTAACCCTAACCCTAACCCTAACCCTAACCCTAACCCTTACCCGAAGCCTTACCCTCACCCGTCCCCTAATCCTAACCCGTATGCTAAAACTAACCTGTACCCTAACACGTATGCTCACCCTAAACCGTTCTCGTACCCTAACCTGCACCCTAAACCGTACCCGTCCCCTAACCCTAACCCTAACCCTAACCCTAACCCTAATACTTACCCGAAGCCTTACCCTCACCCGTCCCCTAATCCTAACCCGTACGCTAACACTAACCCGTACCCTTACACGTACGCTCACAGTAAACTGTTGTCGTACCCTAACCTGTACCCTAAACCGTCCCCGTCCCCTAACCCTAACCCTAACCCTAACCCTTACCCGAAGCCTTACCCTCACCCGTCCCCTAATCCTAACCCGTACGCTAACACTAACCCGTACCCTAACACGTACGCTCACCCGAAACCGTTGTTGTACCCTTACCTGTACCTTAAACCGTCCCCATCCCCTAACCCTAACACTAACCCTAACCCTTACCCGAAGCCTTACTCTCACCCGTCCCCTAATACTAACCCGTACGCTAACACTAACCCGTACCCTAACACGTACGCTCACCTTAAACCGTTGTCGTACACTAACCTGTACCCTAAACCGTCCCCGTCCCGTAACCCTAACCCTAACCCTAACCCTAACCCTTACCCGAAGCCTTACCCTCACCCGTCCCCTAATCCTAACCCGTAGGCTAACACTAACCGGTACCCGAACACGTACGCTCACCCTAAACCGTTGTCGTACCCTAACCTGTACCCTAAACCGTCCCCGTCCCCGTCCCCTAACCCTAACCCTAACCCTAACCCTAACCCTTACCCGAAGCCTTACCCTCACCCGTCCCCTAATCCTAACCCGTACGCTAACACTAACCCGTACGCAAACACGTACGCTCACCGTAAACTGTTGTCGTACCCTAACCTGTACCCTAAACCGTCCCCGTCCCCTAACCCTAACCCTAAACCTAACCCTTACCCGAAGCCTTACCCTCACCCGTCCCCTAATCCTAACCCGTAGGCTAACACTAACCCGTACCCTAACACGTACGCTCACCCTAAACCGTTGTCGTACCCTAACCTGTACCCTAAACCGTCCCCGACCAGTCCCCTAACCCTAACCCTAACCCTAACCCTAACCCTTACCCGAAGCCTTATCCTCACCCGTCCCCTAATCCTAAACCGTACGCTAACCCTAACCTGTACCCTAACACGTACGCTCACCCTAAACCGTTGTCGTACCCTAACCTTTACCCTAAACCGTCCCCGTCCCTTAACCCTAACCCTAACCCTAACCCTAACCCTAACCCTTACCCGAAGCCTTACCCTCACCCGTCCCCTAATCCTAAACCGTAGGCTAACACTAACCCGTACCCTAACACGTACGCTCACCCTAAACCGTTGTCGTACCATAACCGGTACCCTAAACCGTCCCCGTCCGCTAACCCTAACCCTAACCCTAACCCTAACCCTAACCCTTACCCGAAGCCTTACCCTCACACGTCCCCTAATCCTAACCCGTACGCTAACACTAACCCATACCCTAACACGTACGCTCACCCTAAACCGTTGTCATACCCTAACCTGTACCCTAAACCGTCCCCGTCCCCTAACCCTAACCCTAACCCTAACCTTAACCCTAACTCTTACCCGAAGCCTTACCCTCACCCGTCCCCTAATCCTAACCCGTACGCTAACACTAACCCATACCCTAACACGTTCGCTCACCCTAATCCATTGTCGTACCCTAACCTGTACCCTAAACCTTCCCCGTCCCCTGACCCTAACCCTAACCCTAACCCTAACCCTAAACCTTACCCGAAGCCTTACCCTCACCCGTCCCCTAATCCTAACCCATACGCTGACACTAACCCATACCCTAACACGTACGCTCACCCTAAACAGTTGTCGTACCCTAACCTGTACTCTAAACCGTCCCCGTCCCCTAACCCTAACCCTAACCCTAACCCTTACCCGAAGCCTTACCCTCACCCGTCCCCTAATCCTAACCCGTACGCTAACACTAACCCGTACCCTAACAGGTACGCTCACCCTAAACCGTTGTCGTACCCTAACCTCTACCCTAAATCGTCCCCGTCCCCTAAACCTAACCCTAACCCTAACCCTAACCCTAACCCTGACCCGAAGCCTTACCCTCTCCCGTCCCCTACTCCTACCCCGTACGCTAACACTAACCCGTACCCTAACACGTACGCTCACCCTAAACCGTTGTCGTACACTAACCTGTACACTAAACCGTCCCCGTTCCCTAACCCTAACCCTAACCCTAACCCTAACCCTAACCCTTACCCGAAACCTTACCCTCACCCGTCCCCTAATCCTAAACCGTACGCTAACACTAACCCGTACCCTAACCCGTACGCTCACCCTGAATCATTGTCGTACACCAACCTGTACCCTAAACCGTCCCTGTCCCCTAACCCTAACCCTAACCCTAACCCTAACCCTAACCCTTACCCGAAGCCTTACCCTCACACGTCCCCTAATCCTAAACCGTACGCTAACACTAACCCGTACCCTAACACGTACGCTCACACTAAACCGTTGTCGTACCCTAACCTGTACCCTAAACCGTCCCCATCCCCTAACCCTAACCCTAACCCTAACCCTAAACCTAACCCGTACCCGAAGCCTTACCCTCACCCGTCCCCTAATCCTAACCCGTACGCTAACACTAACCCGTACCCTAACACGTACGCTCACCCTAAACCGTTGTCGTACCCTAACCTATAGCCTAAACCGTCCCCGTCCCCTAAGCCTAACCCTAACCCTAACCCTAAACCTAACCCGTACCCGAAGCCTTACACTCACCCGTCCCCTAATCCTAACCCGTACGCTAACACTAACCCGTACCCTAACACGTACGCTCACCCTAAACCGTTGTCGTACCCTAACCTATACCCTAAACCGTCCCCGTCCCCTAACCCTAACCCTAACCCTAACCCTAACCCTTACCCGAAGCCTTACACTCACCCATCCCCTAATCCTAACCCGTACGCTAACACTAACCCGTACCCTAACACGTACGCTCACCCTAAAGGGTTGTCGTACCCTAACCTGTACCCTAAACCGTCCCCGTCCCCTAAACCTAACCCTAACACTAACCCTAACCCTAACCCTTACCCGAAGCCTTACCCTCTCCCGTCCCCTACTCCTAACCCGTACGCTAACACTAACCCGTACCCTAACACGTACGCTCACCCTAAACCGTTGTCGTACCCTAATTTGTACACTAAACCGTCCCGGTTCCCTAACCCTAACCCTAACCCTAACCCTAACCCTAACCCTTACCCGAAGCCTTACCCTCACCCGTCCCCTAATCCTAACCCGTACGCTAACACTAAACCGTACCCTAACACGTACGCTCACCCTAAACCGTTGTCCTACCCTAACCTGTACACTAAACCGTCCCCGTTCCCTAACCCTAACCCTAACCCTAACCCTAACCCTAACCCTTACCCGAAGCCTTACACTCACCCGTCCCCTAATCCTAACCCGTACGCTAACAATAACCCATACCCTAACATGTACGCTCACCATAAACCATAGTCGTACCCTAACCTGTACCCTAAACCGTCCCCGTCCCCTAACCGTAACCCTAACCCTAACCCTAACCCTAACCCTTACCCGAAGCCTTACCCTCACCTGTCCCCTAATCCTAACCCGTACGCTAACACTAACCTGTACCCTAACACGTACGCTCACCCTAAACCGTTCTCGTACCCTAACCTGCACCCTAAACCGTCCCCGTTCCCTAACCCTAACCCTAACCCTAACCCTAACCCTTACCCGAAGCTTTACCCTCACACGTAGCCTAATCCTAACCCGTATGCTAACACTAACCCGTACCCTAACACGTACGCTCACCCTAAACCGTTGTCGTACCCTAACCTGTACACTAAACCGTCCCCGTCCGCTAACCCTAACCCTAACCCTAACCCTAACCCTAACCCTTACCCGAAGCCTTACCCTCACCCGTCCCCTAATCCTAACCCGTACGCTAACACTAACCCATACCCTAACACGTACGCTCACCCTAAACCGTTGTCATACCCTAACCTGTACCCTAAACCGTCCCCGTCCCCTCACCCTAACCCTAACCTTAACCCTAACTCTTACCCGAAGCCTTACCCTCACCCGTCCCCTAATCCTAACCCGTACGCTAACACTAACCCATACCCTAACACGTACGCTCACCCTAATCCGTTGTCGTACCCTAACCTGTACCCTAAACCGTGCCCGTCCCCTGACCCTAACCCTAACCCTAACCCTAACCCTAACCCTTACCCGAAGCCTTACCCTCACCCTTCCCCTAATCCTAACCCGTACGCTGACACTAACCCATACCCTAACACGTACGCTCACCCTAAACCGTTGTCGTACCCTAACCTGTACTCTAAACCGTCCCCGTCCCCTAACCCTAACCCTAACCCTAACCCTTACCCGAAGCCTTACACTCACCCGTCCCCTAATCCTAACCCGTACGCTAACACTACCCCGTACCCTAACACGTACGCTCACCCTAAACCCTTGTCGTACACTAACCTGTACCCTAAACCGTCCCCGACCCCTAAGCCTAACCCTAACCCTAACCCTAACCCTAACCCTTACCCGAAGCCTTACCCTCACCCGTCCTCTAATCCTAACCCGTACGCTAACACTAACCCGTACCCTAACACTTACGCTCACCCTAAACCGTTGCCTTACCCTAACCTGTACCCTAAACCGTCCCCGTCCCCTAACCCTAACCCTAACCCTAACCGTAACCCTTACCCGAAGCCTTAACCTCACCCGTCACCTAATCCTAACCCGTAACCTAACACGTACGCTCACCCTAAACCGTTGTCGTACCCTAACCTGTACCCTAAACCGTCCCCGTCCCCGTCCCCTAACCCTAACCCTAAACCTAAACCTAACCCTTACCCGAAGCCTTACCCTCACCCGTCCCCTAATCCTAACCGGTATGCTAACACTACCCGTACCCTAACACGTACTCTCACCCTAAACCGTTGTCGTACACTAACTTGTACCCTAAATCTTCCCCGTCCCCGTCCCCGTCCCCTAACCCTAACCCTAACCCTAACCCTTACCCGAAGCCTTACCCTCACCCGTACCCTAATCCTAACACGTACGTTAACACTAACTCATACCCTAACACGTACGCTCACCCTAAACCGTTGTCGTACCCTAACCTGTACCCTAAAACGTCCCCGTCCCCTAACCCTAACCCTAACCCTAACCCTAACCCTTACCCGAAGCCTTACCCTCACCCGTCCCCTAATCCTAACCCGTACGCTAACACTAACCCGTACCCTAACACGTACGCTCACCCTAAACCGTTGTCGTACCCTAACCTCTACCCTAAACCGTCCCCGTCCCCTAAACCTAACCCTAACCCTAACCCTAACCCTAACCGTGACCCGAAGCCTTACCCTCTCCCGTCCCCTACTCCTACCCCGTACGCTAACACTAACCCGTACCCTAACACGTACGCTCACCCTAAACCTTTGTCGTACCCTAACCTGTACACTAAACCGTCCCCGTTCCCTAACCCTAACCCTAACCCTAACCCTAACCCTAACCCTTACCCGAAACCTTACCCTCACCCGTCCCCTAATCCTAAACCGTACGCTAACACTAACCCGTACCCTAACCCGTACGCTCACCCTAAACCATTGTCGTACCCTAACCTGTACCCTAAACCGTCCCTGTCCCCTAACCCTAACCCTAACCCTAACTCTAACCCTAACCCTTACCCGAAGCCTTACCCTCACACGTCCCCTAATCCTAACCCGTACGCTAACACTAACCCGTACCCTAACACGTACGCTCACCCTAAACCGTTGTCGTACCCTAAACTGTACCCTAAACCGTCCCCATCCCCTAACCCTAACCCTAACCCTAAACCTAAACCTAACCCGTACCCGAAGCCTTACCCTCACCCGTCCCCTAATCCTAACCCGTACGCTAACACTAACCCATACCCTAACACGTACGCTCACCCTAAACCGTTGTCGTACCCTAACCTATACCCTAAACCGTCCCCGTCCCCGTCCCCTAACCCTAACCCTAACCCTAACCCTAACCCTTACCCGAAGCCTTACACTCACCCATCCCCTAATCCTAACCCGTACGCTAACACTAACCCGTACCCTAACACGTACGCTCACCCTAAACCGTTGTCGTACCCTAACCTGTACCCTAAACCGTCCCCGTCCCCTAAACCTAACCCTAACCCTAACCCTAACCCTAACCCTTACCCGAAGCCTTACCCTCTCCCGTCCCCTACTCCTAACCCGTATGCTAACACTAACCCGTACCCTAACACGTACGCTCACCCTAAACCGTTGTCGTACCCTAACCTGTACACTAAACCGTCCCCGTTCCCTAACCCTAACCCTAACCCTAACCCTAACCCTAACCCTTACCCGAAGCCTTAGCCTCACCCGTCACCTAATCCTAACCCGTACGCTAACAATAACCCATACCCTAACATGTACGCTCACCCTAAACCATAGACGTACCCTAACCTGTACCCTAAACCGTCCCCGTCCCCGTCCCCTAACCCTAACCCTAACCCTAACCCTAACCCTTACCCGAAGCCTTACCCTCACCCGTCCCCTAATCCTAACACGTACGCTAACACTAACCCGTACCCTAACACGTACGCTCACCCTAAACCGTTGTCGTACCCTAACCTGTACACTAAACCGTCCCCTTTCCCTAACCCTAACCCTAACCCTAACCCTAACCCTTACCCGAAGCCTTACACTCACCCGTCCCCTAATCCTAACCCGTACGCTAAAAATAACCCGTACCCTAACATGTACGCTCACCATAAAACATAGTCGTACCCTAACCTGTACCCTAAACCGTCCCCGTCCCCTAACCCTAACCCTAACCCTAACCCTAACCCTAACCCTTACCCGAAGCCTTACCCTCACCCGTCCCCTAATCCTAACCCGTACGCTAACACTAACCTGTACCCTAACACGTACGCTCACCCTAAAACGTTCTCGTACCCTAACCTGCACCCTAAACCGTCACCGTTCCCTAACCCTAACCCTAACCCTAACCCTAACCCTAACCCTTACCCGAAGCTTTGCCCTCACCCGAAGCCTAATCCTAACCCGTACGCTAACACTAACCCGTACCCTAACACGTACGCTCACCCTAAACCGTTGTCGTACCCTAACCTGTACACTAAACCGTCCCCGTTCCCTAACCCTAACCCTAACCCTAACCCTAACCCTAACCCTAACCCGAAGCCTTACCCTCACCCGTCCCCTAATCCTAACCCGTAGGCTAACAATAACCCGTACCCTAACATGTACGCTCACCCTAAACCATAGTCGTACCCTAACCTGTACCCTAAACCGTCCCCGTCCCCTAACCCTAACCCTAACCCTAACCCTAACCCTAACCCTTACCCGAAGCCTTACTCTCACCCGTCCCCTAATCCTAACCCGTACGCTAACACTAACCTGTACCCTAACACGTATGCTCACCCTAAACCGTTGTCGTACCCTAACCTGTACACTAAACCGTCCCCGTCCCCGTCCCCTAACCCTAACCCTAACCCTAACCCTAACCCTTACCCGAAGCCTTACCCTCACCCGTCCCCTAATCCTAAACCGTAGGCTAACACTAACCCGTACCCTAACACGTACGCTCACCCTAAACCGTTGTCGTACCATAACCGGTACCCTAAACCGTCCCCGTCCGCTAACCCTAACCCTAACCCTAACCCTAACCCTAACCCTTACCCGAAGCCTTACCCTCACCCGTCCCCTAATCCTAACCCGTACGCTAACACTAACCCATACCCTAACACGTACGCTCACCCTAAACCGTTGTCATACCCTAACCTGTACCCTAAACCGTCCCTGTCCCCTCACCCTAACCCTAACCTTAACCCTAACTCTTACCCGAAGCCTTACCCTCACCCGTCCCCTAATCCTAACCCGTACGCTAACACTAACCCATACCCTAACACGTACGCTCACCCTAATCCGTTGTCGTACCCTAACCTGTACCCTAAACCGTGCCCGTCCACTGACCCTAACCCTAACCCTAACCCTAACCCTAACCCTTACCCGAAGCCTTACCCTCACCCGTCCCCTAATCCTAACCCGTACGCTAACATTAACCCGTACCCTAACACGTACGCTCACCCTAAACCTTTGTCGTACCCTAACCTGTACCATAAACCGTCCCCGTCCCCTAACCCTATCCCTAAGCATAACCCTAACCCTAACCCTTACCCGAAGCCTTACCCTCACCCGTCCCCTAATCCTAACCCGTACGCTAACACTAACCCGTACCCTAACACGTACGCTCACACTAAACCGTTGTCGTACCCTAACCTGTACCCTAAACCGTCCCCGTCCCCTAACCCTAACCCTAACCCTAACCCTTACCCGAAGCCTTACCCTCACCCATCCCCTAATCCTAACCCGTACGCTAACACTAACCCGTACCCTAACACTTACACTCACCCTAAACCGTTGTCGTAACCTAACCTGTACCCTAAACCTTCCCTGTCCCCTAACCCTAACCCTAACCCTAAACCTAAACCTAACCCTTACCCGAAGCCTTACCCTCACCCGTCCCCTAATCCTAACCCGTACGCTAACACTAACCCGTACCCTAACACGTATGGTCACCCTAAACCGTTGTCGTACCCTAACCTGTACCCTAAACCGTCCCCGTCCCCTAACCCTAACCCTAACCCTAACCCTAAATCTTACCCGAAGCCTTACCCTCACCTGTCCCCTATTCCTAAACCGTACGCTAACACTAACCCGTACCCTAACACGTACGCTCACTCTAAACCGTTGTCGTACCCTCACCTGTACCCTAAACCGTCCCCGTCCCCTAACCCTAACCCTAACCCTAACCCTTAACCGAGGCCTTACCCTCACCCGTCCCCTAATCCTAACCCGTACGCTAACACTAACCCGTACCCTAACACGTACGCTCACCCTAAACCGTTGTCGTACCCTAACCTGTACCCTAAACCGTCCCCGTCACCTAACCCTAACCCTAACCCTAACCCTAACCTTAACCCTTACCCGAAGCCTTACCCTCACCCGTCCCCTAATCCTAACCAGTACGCTAACACTAACCCGTACCCTAACACGTACGCTCACCCTAAACCGTTGTCGTATCCTAACCTGTACCCTCAACCGTCCCCGTCCCCGTCCCCGTCCCCTAACCCTAACCCTAACCCTAACCCTTACCCGAAGCCTTACCCTCACCCGTCCCGTAATCCTAACCCGTACGCCAACACTAACCCGTACCCTAACACGTACGCTCACCCTAAACCGTTGTCGTACCCTAACCTGTACCCTATACCGTCCCCGTCCCCTAACCCTAACCCTAACCCTAACCCTAACCCTAACCCTTACCCGAACCCTTACCCTCACCCGTCCCCTACTCCTAACCCATACGCTAACACTAACCCATACCCTAACACGTACGCTCATCCTAAACCGTTGTTATACCCTAACCTGTACCCTAAACCGTCCCCATCCCCTAACCCTAACCCTAACCCTAACCCTAACCCTAACCCTTACAAAAAGCCTTACCCTCACCCGTTCCCTAATCCTAACCCATACGCTAACACTAAACCGTACCCTAACACGTACGCTCACCCTAAACCGTTGTTGTACCCTAACCTGTACCCTAAACCGTCCCCGTCCCCTAACCCTAACCCTAACCCTAACCCTTACCCGAAGCCTTACCCTCACCCGTCCCCTAATCCTAACCCGTACGCTAACACTAACCTGTACCCTAACACGTACGCTCACCCTAAACCGTTCTCGTACACTAACCTGTACCCTAAACCGTCCCCGTCCCCTAACCCTAACCCTAACCCTAACCCTAACCCTAACACTTACCCGAAGCCTTACACTCACCCGTCCCCTAATCCTAACCCGTACGCTAACACTAAACCGTACCCTAACACGTACGCTCACCCTAAGCCGTTGTCGTACCCTAACCTGTACCCTAAACCGTCCCCGTCCCCTAACCCTAACCCTAACCCTAACCCTAACGCTAATCCATACCCGAAGCCTTACCCTCACCCGTCCCCTAATCCTAACCCGTACGCTAACACTAACCCGTACCCTAACACGTACGCTCACCCTAAACCGTTGTCGTACCCTAACCTGTACCCTAAACCGTCCCCGTCTCCTAAACCTAACCCTAACCCTAACCCTAACACTAACCCTTACCCGAAGCCTTACCCTCACCCGTCCCCTAATCCTAACCCGTACGCTAACACTAACCCGTACCCTAACACGTACGCTCACCCTAAACCGTTGTCGTACCCTAACCTGTACACTAAACCGTCCCCTAACCCTAACCCTAACCCTAACCCTAACCCTAACCCTAACACTTACCCGAAGCCTTACCCTCACCTGTCTCCAAATCCTAACCCGTACGCTAACACTAACCCGTACCCTAACACGTACGCTCACCCTAAACAGTTGTCGTACCCTAACCTGTACCCTAAACCGTCCCCATCCCCTAACCCTAACCCTAACCCTAACCCTAACCTTTACCCGAAGCCTTACTCTCTCCCGTCCCTTAATCCTAACCCGTACGCTAACACTAACCCGTACCCTAACACGTACGCTCACCCTAAACTTTTGTCGTACACTAACCTGTACCCTAAACCGTCCCCGTCCCCTAACCCTAACCCTAAACCGAACCCTAACCCTAAACCTTACCCGAAGCCTTACCCTCACCCGTCCCCTAATCCTAACCCGTACGCTAACAATAACCCATACCCTAACACGTACGCTCACCCTAAACCGTTGTCGTACCCTAACCTGTACCCTAAACCATCCCCGTTACCTAACTCTAACCCTAACCCTAAACCTAACCCTTACCCAAAGCCTTACCCTCATCCGTCCCGTAATCCTAACCCGTACGCTAACACTAACCCGTACCCTAACACGTACGCTCACCCTAAACCGTTGTTGTACCCTTACCTGTACCCTAAACCGTCCCCATCCCCTAACCCTAACCCTAACCCTAACCCTAACCCTAACCCTTACCCGAAGCCTTACCCTCACCCATCCCCTAATCCTAACCCATACGCTAACACTAACCCGGACCCTAACACGTACGCTCACCCTATACCGTTGGTGTACACTAACCTGTACCCTAAACCGTCCCCGTCCCCTAACCCTAACCCTAACCCTAACCCTAACCCTAACCCTTACCCGAAGCCTTACCCTCACCCGTCCCCTAATCCTAACCCGTACGCTAACACTAACCCGTACCCTAACACGTACGCTCACCCTAAACCGTTGTCGTACACTAACCTGTACCCTAAACCGTCCCCGTCCCCGTCCACGTCCCCTAACCCTAACCCTAACCCTAACCCTTACCCGAAGCCTTACCCTCACCCGTCCCCTAATCCTAACCCGTATGCTAACACTAACCCGTACCCTAACACGTACGATCACCCTAAACCGTTGTCGTACCCTAACCTGTACCCTAAACCGTCCCCGTCCCCTAACCCTAACCCTAACCCTAACCCTTACCCGAAGCCTTACCCTCACCCGTCCCCTAATCCTAACCCGTACGCTAACACTAACCCGTACCCTAACACGTACGCTCACCCTAAAGCGTTGTCGTACCCTAACCTGTACCGTAAACCGTCCCCGTCCCCGTCCCCTAACCCTAACCCTAACCCTAACCCTAACCCTTACTCGCAACCTTACCCTCACCCGTCCCCTAATCCTAACCCGTACGCTAACACTAACCCGTACCCTAACACATACGCTCACCCTAAACCGTTGTCGTACCCTAACCTGTACCCTAAATCGTCCCCGTCCCCTAACCCTAACCCTAACCCTAACCCTAACCCTTACCCGAAGCCTTACACTCACCCATCCCCTAATCCTAACCCGTACGCTAACACTAACCCGTACCCTAACACGTATGCTCACCCTAAACCGTTCTCGTACCCTAACGTGTACCCTAAACCATTCCCGTCCCCTAACCCTAACCCTAACCCTAACCCTAAACCTTACCCGAAGCCTTACCCTCACCCGTCCCCTAATCCTAACGCGTACGCTAACACTAAACCGTACCCTAACACGTACGCTCACCCTAAACCGTTGTCGTACCCTAACCTGTACCCTAAACCGTCCCCGTCCCCTAACCCTAACCCTAAACCTAACCCTAACCCTAACACTTACCCGAAGCCTTACCCTCACCCGTCCCCCAATCCTAACCCGTACGCTAACAATAACTCGTACCCTAAAACGTACGCTCACCCTAAACCGTTGTCGTACCCTAACCTGTACCCTAAACCGTCCCCGTCCCCGTCCCCTAACCCTAACCCTAACCCTTACCCTTACCCGAGGCCTTACCCTCAACCGTCCCCTAATCCTAACCCGTACGCTAACACTAACCCGTACCCTAACACGTACGCTCACCCTACACCGTTGTTGTACCCTAACCTGTACCCTAAACCGTCCCCGTCCCCTAACCCTAAACCTAAACCTAACCCTAACCCTAACCCTTACCCGAAGCCTTACCCTCACCCGTCCCCTAATACTAACCCGTACGCTAACACTAACCCGTACCCTAACACGTACGCTCACCCTAAACGGTTGTCGTACCCTAACCTCTACCATAAACCGTCCCCGTCCCCTAAACCTAACCCTAACCCTAACCCTAACCTTACCCGAAGCCTTACCCTCACCCGTCCCCTAATCCTAACCCGTAGGCAAACACTAACCCGTACCCTAACACGTACGCTCACCCTAAACCGTTGTCGTACCCTAACCTGTACCCTAAACCGTACCCGTCCCCGTCCCCGTCCCCTAACCCTAACCCTAACCCTTACCCGAAGCCTTACCCTCACCCGTCCCCTAATCCTAACCCGTACGCTAACACTAACCCGTACCCTAACACGTACGCTCACCCTAAACCGTTGTCGTACCCTAACCTGTACCCTAAACCGTCCCCGTCCCCTAACGCTAACCCTAACCCTAACCCTAACCCTAACCCTTACCCGAAACCTTACCCTCACCCGTCCCCTAATCCTAACCCGTACGCTAACACTAACCCGTACCCTAACACGTACGCTCACCCTAAACCGTTGTCGTACCCTAACCTGTACCCTAAACCGTCCCCGTCCCCTAACCCTAACCCTAACCCTAACCCTAACCCTTACCCGAAGCCTTACCCTCACCCGTCCCCTAATCCTAACCCGTACGCTAACACTAAACCGTACACTAACACGTACGCTCACCCTAAACCGTTGTGGTACCCTAACCTGTACCCTAAACCGTCCCCGTCCCCTAACCCTAACCCTAACCCTAACCCTAACCCTAACCCTTACCTGAAGCCTTACTCTCACCCTTCCCCTAATCCTAACCCATACGCTGACACTAACACGTACCCTAACACGTACGCTCACCCTAAACCGTTGTCGTACCCTAACCTGTACCCTAAACCGTCCCCGTCCCCTAACCCTAACCCTAACCCTAACCCTAACCCTAACCCTTACCCGAAGCCTTACCCTCACCCGTCCCCTATTCCTAACCCGTACGCTAACACTAACCCGTACCCTAACACGTACGCTCACCCTAAACCGTTGTCGTACCCTAACCTGTACCCTAGACCGTCCCCGTCCCCTAACCCTAACCCTAACCCTAACCCTAACCCTTACCCGAAGCCTTACCCTCACCCGTCCCCTAATCCTAACCTGTACGCTAACACTAACCCGTACCCTAACACGTACGCTCACACTAAACCGTTGTCGTACCCTAACCTGTACCCTAAACCGTCCCCGTCCCCTAACCCTAACCCTAACCCTAACCCTAACCCTTACCCGAAGCCTTACCCTCACCCGCCCCCTAATCCTAACCCGTACGCTAACACTAACCCGTACCCTAACACGTACGCTCACCCTAAACCGTTGTCGTACCCTAAACTGTACCCTAAACCGTCCCCGTCCCCTAACCCTAACCCTAACCCTAACCCTAACCCTAACCCTTACCCGAAGCCTTACCCTCACCCGTCCCCTAATCCTAACTCGTACGCTAACACTAACCCGTACCCTAAGAGGTACGCTCACCCTAAACCGTTGTCGTACCCTAACCTGTACCCTAAACCGTCCCCGTACCCTAACCCTAACCCTAACCCTAACCCTAACCCTTACCCGAAGCCTTACCTCACCCGTCCCCTAATCCTAACCCGTACGCTAACACTAACCCGTACCCTAACACGTACGCTCACCCTAAACGGTTGTCGTACCCTAACCTCTACCCTAAACCGTCCCCGTCCCCTAACCCTAACCCTAACCCTAACCCTAACCCTAACCCTTACCCGAAGCCTTACCCTCACCCGTCCCCTATTCCTAACCCGTACGCTAACACTAACCCGTACCCTAACACGTACGCTCACCCTAAACCGTTGTCGTACCCTAACCTGTACCCTAAACCGTCCCCGTCCCCTAACCCTAACCCTAACCCTAACCCTAACCCTTACCCGAAGCCTTACCCTCACCCGTCCCCTAATCCTAACCCGTACGCTAACACTAACCCGTACCCTAACACGTACGCTCACACTAAACCGTTGTCGTACCCTAACCTGTTCCCTAAACCGTCCCCGTCCCCTAACCCTAACCCTAACCCTAACCCTAACCCTTACCCGAAGCCTTACCCTCACCCGCCCCCTAATCCTAACCCGTACGCTAACACTAACCCGTACCCTAACACGTACGCTCACCCTAAACCGTTGTCGTACCCTAAACTGTACCCTAAACCGTCCCCGTCCCCTAACCCTAACCCTAACCCTAACCCTAACCCTAACCCTTACCCGAAGCCTTACCCTCACCCGTCCCCTAATCCTAACTCGTACGCTAACACTAACCCGTACCCTAACAGGTACGCTCACCCTAAACCGTTGTCGTACCCTAACCTGTACCCTAAACCGTCCCCGTCCCCTAACCCTAACCCTAACCCTAACCCTAACCCTTACCCGAAGCCTTACCTCACCCGTCCCCTAATCCTAACCCGTACGCTAACACTAACCCGTACCCTAACACGTACGCTCACCCTAAACGGTTGTCGTACCCTAACCTCTACCCTAAACCGTCCCCGTCCCCGTCCTCTGACCCTAACCCTAACCCTAACCTTACCCGAAGCCTTACCCTATCCCGTCCCCTAATCCTAACCCGTAGGCTAACACTAACCCGTACCCTAACACGTACGCTCACCCTAAACCGTTGTCGTACCCTAACCTGTACCCTAAACCGTCCCCGTCCCCGTCCCCTAACCCTAACCCTAACCCTTACCCGAAGCCTTACCCTCACCCGTCCCCTAATCCTAACCCGTACGCTAACACTAACCCGTACCCTAACACGTACGCTCACCCTAAACCGTTGTCGTACCCTAACCTGTACCCTAAACCGTCCCCGTCCCCTAACGCTAACCCTAACCCTAACCCTAACCCTAACCCTTACCCGAAACCTTACCCTCACCCGTCCCCTAATCCTAACCCGTACGCTAACACTAACCCGTACCCTAACACGTACGCTAACCCTAAACCGTTGTCGTACCCTAACCTGTACCCTAAACCGTCCCCGTCCCCTAACCCTAACCCTAACCCTAACCCTAACCCTTACCCGAAGCCTTACCCTCACCCGTCCCCTAATCCTAACCCGTACGCTAACACTAAACCGTACACTAACACGTACGCTCACCCTAAACCGTTGTCGTACCCTAACCTGTACCCTAAACCGTCCCCGTCCCCTAACCCTAACCCTAACCCTAACCCTAACCCTAACCCTTACCCGAAGCCTTACTCTCACCCTTCCCCTAATCCTAACCCATACGCTGACACTAACACGTACCCTAACACGTACGCTCACCCTAAACCGTTGTCGTACCCTAACCTGTACCCTAAACCGTCCCCGTCCCCTAACCCTAACCCTAACCCTAACCCTAACCCTAACCCTTACCCGAAGCCTTACCCTCACCCGTCCCCTATTCCTAACCCGTACGCTAACACTAACCCGTACCCTAACACGTACGCTCACCCTAAACCGTTGTCGTACCCTAACCTGTACCCTAAACCGTCCCCGTCCCCTAACCCTAACCCTAACCCTAACCCTAACCCTTACCCGAAGCCTTACCCTCACCCGTCCCCTAATCCTAACCCGTACGCTAACACTAACCCGTACCCTAACACGTACGCTCACACTAAACCGTTGTCGTACCCTAACCTGTACCCTAAACCGTCCCCGTCCCCTAACCCTAACCCTAAACCTAACCCTTACCCGAAGCCTTACCCTCACCCGTCCCCTAATCCTAACCCGTACGCTAACACTAACCCATACCCTAACACGTACGCTCACCCTAAACCGTTGTCGTACAGTAACCAATACCCTAAACCGTCCCCGTCTCCGTCCCCGTCCCCTAACCCTAACCCTAACCCTAAACCTTACCCGAAGCCTTACCCTCACCTGTCCCCTAATCCTAATCCGTACGCTAACACTAACCCGTACTCTAACACGTACGCTCACCCTAAACCGTTGTCGTACACTAACCTGTGCCCTAAACCGTCGCCGTCCCCTAACCCTAACCCTAACCCTAACCCTAACCCTAACCCTTACCCGAAGCCTTACCCTCTACCGTCCCCTAATCCTAACCCGTACGCTAACACTAACCCGTACCCTAACACGTACGCTCACCCTAAACCGTTGTCGTACACTAACCTGTACCCTAAACCGTCCCCGTCCCCTAACCCTAACCCTAAACCTAACCCTAACCCTAACACTTACCCGAAGCCTTACCCTCACCCGTCCCCTAATCCTAATCCGTACGCTAACAATAACTCGTAGCCTAACACGTACGCTCACCCTAAACCGTTGTCGTACCCTAACCTGTACCCTAAACCGTCCCCGTCCCCGTCCCCTAACCCTAACCCTAACCCTTACCCTTACCCGAGGCCTTACCCTCACCCGTCCCCTAATCCTAACCCGTAGGCTAACACTAACCCGTACCCTAAAACGTACGCTCACCCTAAACCGTTGTCGTACCCTAACCTGTACCCTAAACCGTCCCCGTCCCCGTCCCCGTCCCCGTCCCCTAACCCTAACCCTTACCCGAAGCCTTACCCTCACCAGTCCCCTAATCCTAACCCGTACGCTAACACTAACCCGTACCCTAACACGTACGCTCACCCTAAACCGTTGTCGTACCCTAACCTGTACCCTAAACCGTCCCCGTCCCCTAACGCTAACCCTAACCCTAACCCTAACCCTAACCCTTACCCGAAACCTTACCCTCACCCGTCCCCTAATCCTAACCCGTACGCTAACACTAACCCGTACCCTAACACGTACGCTCACCCTAAACCGTTGTCGTACCCTAACCTGTACCCTAAACCGTCCCCGTCCCCTAACCCTAACCCTAACCCTAACCCTAACCCTTACCCGAAGCCTTACCCTCACCCGTCCCCTAATCCTAACCCGTACGCTAACACTAAACCGTACACTAACACGTACGCTCACCCTAAACCGTTGTGGTACCCTAACCTGTACACTAAACCGTCCCCGTCCCCTAACCCTAACCCTAACCCTAACCCTAACCCTAACCCTTACCCGAAGCCTTACTCTCACCCTTCCCCTAATCCTAACCCATACGCTGACACTAACACGTACCCTAACACGTACGCTCACCCTAAACCGTTGTCGTACCGTAACCTGTACCCTAAACCGTCCCCGTCCCCTAACCCTAACCCTAACCCTAACCCTAACCCTAACCCTTACCCGAAGCCTTACCCTCACCCGTCCCCTATTCCTAACCCGTACGCTAACACTAACCCGTACCCTAACACGTACGCTCACCCTAAACCGTTGTCGTACCCTAACCTGTACCCTAAACCGTCCCCGTCCCCTAACCCTAACCCTAACCCTAACCCTAACCCTAACCCGTACCCGAAGCCTTACCCTCACCCGTCCCCTAATCCTAACCCGTACGCTAACACTAACCCGTACCCTAACACGTAGGCTCACACTAAACCGTTGTCGTACCCTAACCTGTACCCTAAACCGTCCCCGTCCCCTAACCCTAACCCTAACCCTAACCCTAACCCTTACCCGAAGCCTTACCCTCACCCGCCCCCTAATCCTAACCCGTACGCTAACACTAACCCGTACCCTAACACGTACGCTCACCCTAAACCGTTGTCGTACCCTAAACTGTACCCTAAACCGTCCCCATCCCCTAACCCTAACCCTAACCCTAACCCTAACCCTAACCCTTACCCGAAGCCTTACCCTCACCCGTCCCCTAATCCTAACTCGTACGCTAACACTAACCCGTACCCTAACAGGTACGCTCACCCTGAACCGTTGTCGTACCCTAACCTGTACCCTAAACCGTCCCGTCCCCTAACCCTAACCCTAACCCTAACCCTAACACTTACCCGAAGCCTTACCTCACCCGTCCCCTAATCCTAACCCGTACGCTAAAACTAACCCGTACCCTAACACGTACGCTCACCCTAAACCGTTGTCGTACCCTAACCTGTACCCTAAACCGTCCCCGTCCCCGTCCCCTAACCCTAACCCTAACCCTTACCCGAAGCCTTACCCTCACCCGTCCCCTAATCCTAACCCGTACGCTAACACTAACCCGTACCCTAACACGTACACTCACCCTAAACCGTTGTCGTACCCTAACCTGTACCCTAAACCGTCCCCGTCCCCTAACCCTAACAATAACCCTAACCCTAACCCTAAACCTTACCCGAAGCCTTACCCTCACCCGTCCCCTAATCCTAACCAGTACGCTAACACTAACCCGTACCCTAACACGTACGCTCACCCTAAACCGTTGTCGTACCCTAACCTGTACCCTCAACCGTCCCCGTCCCCGTCCCCGTCCCCTAACCCTAACCCTAACCCTTACCCGAAGCCTTACCCTCACCCGTCCCCTAATCCTAACCTATACGCTAACACTAACCCGTACCCTAACACGTACGCTCACCCTAAGCCGTTGTCGTACAATAACCTGTACCCTAAACCCTCCCCGTCCCCTAACCCTAAACCTAAACCTAACCCGGACCCTAACCCTTACCCGAAGCCTTACCCTCACCCGTCCCCTAATCCTAACCCGTACGCTAACACTAACCCGTACCCTAACACGTACGCTCACCCTAAACCGTTGTCGTACCCTAACCTGTACCCTAAACCGTCCCTGTCCCCTAACCCTAACCCTAACCCTAACCCTAAACCTAACCCTTACCCGAAGCCTTACCCTCACACGTCCCCTAATCCTAACCCGTACGCTAACACTAACCCGTACCGTAACACGTACGCTCATCCTAAACCGTTGTCGTACCCTAACCTTTACCCTAAACCGTCCCCATCCCCTAACCCTAACCCTAACCCTAACCCTAAACCTACCCGTACCCGAAGCCTTACCCTCACCCGTCCCCTAATCCTAACCCTTACGCTAACACTAACCCGTACCCTAACACGTACGCTCACCCTAAACCGTTGTCGTACCCTAACCTGTACCCTAAACCGTCCCCGTCCCCTAACCCTAACCCTAACCCTAACCCTAACCCTAACACTTACCCGAAGCCTTACCCTCTCCCGTCCCCTACTCCTAACCCGTACGCTAACACTAACCCATACCCTAACACGTACGCTCATCCTAAACCGTTGTCGTACCCTAACCTGTACACTAAACCGTCCCGTTCCCTAACCCTAACCCTAACCCTAACCCTAACCCTAACCCTAACCCTTACCCGAAGCCTTACCCTCACCCGTCCCCTAATCCTAACCCGTTCGCTAACAATAACCCGTACCCTAACATGTACGCTCACCCTAAACCATAGTCGTACACTAACCTGTACCCTAAACCGTCCCCGTCCCCTAACCCTAACCCTAACCCTAACCCTAACCCTAACCCTTACCCGAAGCCTTACCCTCACCCGTTCCCTAATCCTAACCCATACGCTAACACTAAACCGTACCCTAACACGTACGCTCACCCTAAACCGTTGTTGTACCCTAACCTGTACCCTAAACCGTCCCCGTCCCCTAACCCTTACCCTAACCCTAAACCTAACCCTAACCCTTACCCGAAGCCTTACCCTCACCCGTCCCCTAATCCTAACCCGTACGCTAACACTAACCTGTACCCTAACACGTACGCTCACCCTAAACCGTTCTCGTACACTAACCTGCACCCTAAACCGTCCCCGTCCCCTAACCCTAACCCTAACCCTAACCCTAACCCTAACACTTACCCGAAGCCTTACCCTCACCCGTCCCCTAATCCTAACCCGTACGCTAACACTAACCCGTAACCTAACACGTACGCTCACCCTAAGCCATTGTCGTACCCTAACCTGTACCCTAAACCGTCCCCATCCCCTAACCCTAACCCTAAATCTAACCCTAACGCTAATCCATACCCGAAGCCTTACCCTCACCCGTCCCCTAATCCTAACCCGTACGCTAACACTAACCCGTACCCTAACACGTACGCTCACCCTAAACCGTTGTTGTACCCTAACCTGTACCCTAAACCGTCCCCGTCCCCTAACCCTAACCCTAACCCTAAGCCTAACCCTAACCGTTACCCGAAGCCTTACCCTCACCCGTCCCCTAATCCTAACCCGTACGCTAACACTAACCCGTACCCTAACACGTACGCTCACCCTAAACCGTTGTCGTACCCTAACCTGTACACTAAACTGTCCCCGTCCCCTAACCCTAACCCTAACCCTAACCCTAACCCTAACACTTACCCGAAGCCTTACCCTCACCCGTCCCCTAATCCTAACCAGTACGCTAACACTAACCCGTACCCTAACACGTACGCTCACCCTAAACCGTTGTCGTACCCTAACCTGTACCCTCAACCGTCCCCGTCCCCGTCCCCGTCCCCTAACCCTAACCCTAACCCTAACCCTTACCCGAAGCCTTACCCTCACCCGTCCCCTAATCCTAACCCGTACGCTAACACTAACCCGTACCCTAACACGTACGCTCACCCTAAACCGTTGTCGTACCCTAACCTGTACCCTAAACCGTCCCTGTCCCCTAACCCTAACCCTAACCCTAACCCTAACCCTTACCCGAAGCCTTACCCTCACAAGTCCCCTAATCCTAACCCGTACGCTAACACTAACCCGTACCGTAACACGTACGCTCACCCTAAACCGTTGTCGTACACTAACCTTTACCCTAAACCGTCCCCATCCCCTAACCCTAACCCTAACCCTAACCCTACCCGTACCCGAAGCCTTACCCTCACCCGTCCCCTAATCCTAACCCTTACGCTGACACTAACCCGTACCCTAACACGTACGCTCACCCTAAACCGTTGTCGTACCCTAACTTGTACCCTATACCGTCCCCGTCCCCTAACCCTAACCCTAACCCTAACCCTAACACTTACCCGAAGCCTTACCCTCTCCCGTCCCCTACTCCTAACCCGTACGCTAACACTAACCCATACCCTAACACGTACGCTCATCCTAAACCGTTGTCGTAACCTAACCTGTACCCTAAACCGTCCCCGTCCCCTAACCCTAACCCTAACCCTAACCCTTACAAAAAGCCTTACCCTCACCCGTTCCCTAATCCTAACCCATACGCTAACACTAAACCGTACCCTAACACGTACGCTCACCCTAAACCGTTGTTGTACCCTAACCTGTACCCTAAACCGTCCCCGTCCCCTAACCCTAACCCTAACCCTAACCCTAACCCTTACCCGAAGCCTTACCCTCACCCGTCCCCTAATCCTAACCCGTACGCTAACACTAACCTATACCCTAACACGTACGCTCACCCTAAACTGTTCTCGTACACTAACCTGTACCCTAAACCGTCCCCGTCCCCTAACCCTAACCCTAACCCTAACCCTAACCCTAACACTTACCTGAAGCCTTACCCTCACCCGTCCCCTAATCCTAACCCGTACGCTAACACTAACCCGTACCCTAACACGTACGCTAACCCTAAGCCGTTGTCGTACCCTAACCTGTACCCTAAACCGTCCCCTAACCCTAACCCTAACCCTAACCCTAACCCTAACGCTAATCCATACCCGAAGCCTTACCCTCACCCGTCCCCTAATCCTAACCCGTACGCTAACAGTAACCCGTACCCTAACACGTACGCTCACCCTAAACCGTTGTCGTACCCTAACCTGTACCCTAAACCGTCCCCGTCCCCTAAACCTAACCCTAACCCTAACCCTAACCCTAACCCTTACCCGAAGCCTTACCCTCACCCGTCCCCTAATCCTAACCCGTACGCTAACACTAACCCGTACCCTAACACGTACGCTCACCCTAAACCGTTGTCGTACCCTAACCTGTACACTAAACCGTCCCCGTCCCCGTCCCCTAACCCTAACCCTAACCCTAACCCTAACACTTACCCGAAGCCTTACCCTCACCTGTCTCCAAATCCTAACCCGTACGCTAACACTAACCCATACCCTAACACGTACGCTCACCCTAAACAGTTGTCGTACCCTAACCTGTACCCTAAACCGTCCCCATCCCCTAACCCTAACCCTAACCCTAACGCTAACCTTTACCCGAAGCCTTACTCTCTCCCGTCCCCTAATCCTAACCCGTACGCTAACACTAACCCGTACCCTAACACGTACGCTCACCCTAAACCTTTGTCGTACACTAACCTGTACCCTAAACCGTCCCCGTCCCCTAACCCTAACCCTTACCCGAAGCCTTACCCTCACCCGTCCCCTAATCCTAACCCGTACGCTAACAATAACCCATACCCTAACACGTACGCTCACCCTAAACCGTTGTCGTACCCTAACCTGTACCCTAAACCGTCCCCGTTCCCTAACCCTAACCCTAACCCTAACCCTAACCCTTACCCGAAGCCTTACCCTCACCCGTCCCCTAATCCTAACCCGTACGCTAACAATAACCCATACCATAACACGTACGCTCACCCTAAACCGTTGTCGTACCCTAACCTGTACCCTAAACCGTCCCCGTTCACTAACCCTAACCCTAACCCTAAACCTAACCCTTACCCGAAGCCTTACCCTCATCCGTTCCCTAATCCTAACCCGTACGCTAACACTAACCCGTACCCTAACACGTACGCTCACCCTAAACCGTTGTTGTACCCTTACCTGTACCCTAAACCGTCCCCATCCCCTAACCCTAACCCTAACCCTAACCCTAACCCTAACCCTTACCCGAAGCCTTACCCGCACCCGTCCCCTAATCCTAACCCATACGCTAACACTAACCCGTACCCTAACACGTACGCTCACCTTAAACCGTTGTCGTACCCTAACCTGTACCCTAAACCGTCCCCGTCCCGTAACCCTAACCCTAACCCTAACCCTAACCCTTACCCGAAGCCTTACCCTCACCCGTCCCCTAATCCTAACCCGTAGGCTAACACTAACCCGTACCCTAACACGTACGCTCACCCTAAACCGTTGTCGTACCCTAACCTGTACCCTAAACCGTCCCCGTCCCCGTCCCCTAACCCTAACCCTAACCCTAACCCTTACCCGAAGCCTTACCCTCACCCGTCCCCTTATCCTAACCCATACGCTAACACTAACCCATACCCTAACTCGTACACTCACCGTAAACTGCTGTCGTACCCTAACCTGTACCCTAAACCGTCCCCGTCCCCTAACCCTAACCCTAACCCTAACCCTTACCCGAAGCCTTACCCTCACCCGTCCCCTAATCCTAACCCGTACGCTAACACTAACCAGTACCCTAACACGTACGCTCACCCTATACCGTTGTTGTACCCTAACCTGTACCCTAAACCGTCCCCGTCCCCTAACCCTAAACCTAACCCTAACCCTAACCCTAACCCTTACCCGAAGCCTTACCCTCACCCGTCCCCTAATCCAAACCCGTACGCTAACACTAACCCATACCCTAACACGTACGCTCAACCTAAACCGTTGTAGTACCCTAACCTGTACCCTAAACCGTCCCCGTCCCCTAACCCTAACCCTAACCCTAACCCTAACCCTTACCCGACCCCTTACCCTCACCCGTCCCCTAATCCTAACCCGTACGCTAACACTAACCCGTACCCTAACACGTACGCTCACCCTAAACCGTTGTCGTACACTAACCTGTACCCTAAACCGTCCCCGTCCCCGTCCACGTCCCCTAACCATAACCCTAACCCTAACCCTTACCCGAAGCCTTACCCTCACCCGTCCCCTAATCCTAACCCGTACGCTAACACTAACCCGTACCCTAACACGTACGCTCACCCTAAACCGTTGTCGTACCCTAACCTGTACCCTAAACCGTCCCCGTCCCCGTCCCCTAACCCTAACCCTAACCCTAACCCTAACCCTTACCCGAAGCCTTACCCTCACCCGTCCCCTAATCCTAACCCGTACGCTAACACTAACCCGTACCTTAACACATACGCTCACCCTAAACCGTTGTCGTACCCTAACCTGTACCCTAAATCGTCCCCGTCCCCTAACCCTAACCCTAACCCTAACCCTAACCCTAACCCTTACCCGAAGCCTTACCCTCACCCGTCCCCTAATCCTAACCCGTACGCTAACACTAACCCGTACCCTAACACGTATGCTCACCCTAAACCGTTCTCGTACCCTAATGTGAACCCTAAACCATTCCCGTCCCCTAACCCTAACCCTAACCCTAACCCTAAACCTTACCCGAAGCCTTACCCTCACCCGTCCCCTAATCCTAACGCGTACGCTAACACTAAACCGTACCCTAACACGTACGCTCACCCTAAACCGTTGTCGTACCCTAACCTGTACCCTAAACCGTCCCCGTCCCCTAACCCTAACCCTAACCCTAACCCTTACCCGAAGCCTTACACTCACCCGTCCCCTAATCCTAACCCGTACGCTAACACTAACCCATACCCTAACACGTACGCTCACCCTAAACCGTTGTCGTACAGTAACCAATACCCTAAACCGTCCCCGTCTCCGTCCCCGTCCCCTAACCCTAACCCTAACCCTAACCCTTACCCGAAGCCTTACCCTCACCTGTCCCCTAATCCTAACCCGTACGCTAACACTAACCCGTACCCTATCACGTACGCTGACCCTAAACCGTTGTCGTACACTAACCTGTGCCCTAAACCGTCGCCGTCCCCTAACCCTAACCCTTACCCTAACCCTAACCCTAACCCTTACCCGAAGCCTTACCCTCTACCGTCCCCTAATCCTAACCCGTACGCTAACACTAACCCGTACCCTAACACGTACGCTCACCCTAAACCGTTGTCGTACACTAACCTGTACCCTAAACCGTCCCCGTCCCCTAACCCTAACCCTAAACCTAACCCTAACCCTAACCCTTACCCGAAGCCTTACCCTCACCCGTCCCCTAATCCTAACCCGTACGCTAACAATAACTCGTACCCTAACACGTACGCTCACCCTAAACCGTTGTCGTACCCTAACCTGTACCCTAAACCGTCCCCGTCCCCGTCACCAACCCTAACCCTAACCCTTACCCTTACCCGAGGCCTTACCCTCAACCGTCCCCTAATCCTAACCCGTACGCTAACACTAACCCGTACCCTAACACGTACGCTCACCCTACACCGTTGTTGTACCCTAACCTGTACCCTAAACCGTCCCGGTCCCCTAACCCTAAACCTAAACCTAACCCTAACCCTAACCCTTACCCGAAGCCTTACCCTCACCCGTCCCCTAATACTAACCCGTACGCTAACACTAACCCGTACCCTAACACGTACGCTCACCCTAAACGGTTGTCGTACCCTAACCTCTACCCTAAACCGTCCCCGTCCCATAAACCTAACCCTAACCCTAACCCTAACCTTACCCGAAGCCTTACCCTCACCCGTCCCCTAATCCTAACCCGTAGGCTAACACTAACCCGTACCCTAACACGTACGCTCACCCTAAACCGTTGTCGTACCCTAACCTGTACCCTAAACCGTCCCCGTCCCCGTCCCCATCCCCTAACCCTAACCCTAAACCTTACCCGAAGCCTTACCCTCACCCGTCCCCTAATCCTAACCCGTACGCTAACACTAACCCGTACCCTAACACGTACGCTCACCCTAAACCGTTGTCGTACCCTAACCTGTACCCTAAACCGTCCCCGTCCCCTAACGCTAACCCTAACCCTAACCCTAACCCTAACCCTTACCCGAAACCTTACCCTCACCCGTCCCCTAATCCTAACCCGTACGCTAACACTAACCCGTACCCTAACACGTACGCTCACCCTAAACCGTTGTCGTACCCTAACCTGTACCCTAAACCGTCCCCGTCCCCTAACCCTAACCTTAACCCTAACCCTAACCCTTACCCGAAGCCTTACCCTCACCCGTCCCCTAATCCTAACCCGTACGCTAACACTAAACCGTACACTAACACGTACGCTCACCCTAAATCGTTGTCGTACCCTAACCTGTACCCTAAACCGTCCCCGTCCCCTAACCCTAACCCTAACCCTAACCCTAACCCTAACCCTTACCCGAAGCCTTACTCTCACCCTTCCCCTAATCCTAACCCATACGCTGACACTAACACGTACCCTAACACGTACGCTCACCCTAAACCGTTGTCGTACCCTAACCTGTACCCTAAACCGTCCCCGTCCCCTAACCCTAACCCTAACCCTAACCCTAACCCTAACCCTTACCCGAAGCCTTACCCTCACCCGTCCCCTATTCCTAACCCGTACGCTAACACTAACCCGAACCCTAACACGTACGCTCACCCTAAACCATTGTCGTACCCTAACCTGTACCCTAAACCGTCCCCGTCCCCTAACCCTAACCCTAACCCTAAACCTAACCCTTACCCGAAGCCTTACCCTCACCCGCCCCTAATCCTAACCCGTACGCTAACACTAACCCGTACCCTAACACGTACGCTCACCCGAAACCGTTGTCGTACCCTAAACTGTACCCTAAACCGTCCCCGTCCCCTAACCCTAACCCTAACCCTAACCCTAACCCTAACCCTTACCCGAAGCCTTACCCTCACCCGTCCCCTAATCCTAACTCGTACGCTAACACTAACCCGTACCCTAACAGGTACGCTCACCCTAAACCGTTGTCGTACCCTAACCTGTACCCTAAACCGTCCCCGTCCCCTAACCCTAACCCTAACCCTAACCCTAACCCTTACCCGAAGCCTTACCCTCACCCGTCCCCTAATCCTAACCCGTACGCTAAAACTAACCCGTACCCTAACACGTACGCTCACCCTAAACCGTTGTCGTACCCTAACCTGTACCCTAAACCGTCCCCGTCCCCGTCCCCTAACCCTAACCCTAACCCTTACCCGAAGCCTTACCCTCACCCCTCCCCTAATCCTAAACCATACGCTAACACTAACCCGTACCCTAACACGTACACTCACCCTAAACCGTTGTCGTACCCTAACCTGTACCCTAAACCGTCCCCGTCCCCTAACCCTAACAATAACCCTAACCCTAAACCTTACCCGAAGCCTTACCCTCACCCTTACCCTAATCCTAAACCGTACGCTAACACTAACCCGTACCCTAACACGTACGCTCACCCTAAGCCGTTGTCGTACAATAACCTGTACCCTAAACCCTCTCCGTCCCCTAACCCTAAACCTAAACCTAACCCGAACCCTAACCCTTACCCGAAGCCTTACCCTCACCCGTCCCCTAATCCTAACGCGTACGCTAACACTAACCCGTACCCTAACACGTACGCTCACCCTAAACCGTTGTCGTACCCTAACCTGTACCCTAAACCGTCCCTGTCCCCTAACCCTAACCCTAAACCTAACCCTAAACCTAACCCTTACCCGAAGCCTTACCCTCACACGTCCCCTAATCCTAACCCGTACGCTAACACTAACCCGTACCGTAACACGTACGCTCACCCTAAACCGTTGTCGTACCCTAACCTTTACCCTAAACCGTCCCCATCCCCTAACCCTAACCCTAACCCTAACCCTAAACCTACCCGTACCCGAAGCCTTACCCTCACCCGTCCCCTAATCCTAACCCTTACGCTAACACTAACCCGTACCCTAACACGTACGCTCACCCTAAACCGTTGTCGTACCCTAACCTGTACCCTAAACCGTCCCCGTCCCCTAACCCTAACCCTAACCCTAACCCTAACCCTAACCCTTACCCGAAGCCTTACCCTCTCCCGTCCCCTACTCCTAACCCGTACGCTAACACTAACCCATACCCTAACACGTACGCTCATCCTAAACCGTTGTCGTACCCTAACCTGTACACTAAACCGTCCCGTTCCCTAACCCTAACCCTAACCCTAACCCTAACCCTAACCCTTACCCGAAGCCTTACCCTCACCCGTCCCCTAATCCTAACCCGTACGCTAACAATAACCCATACCATAACACGTACGCTCACCCTAAACCGTTGTCGTACCCTAACCTGTACCCTAAACCGTCCCCGTTCACTAACCCTAACCCTAACCCTAAACCTAACCCTTACCCGAAGCCTTACCCTCATCCGTCCCCTAATCCTAACCCGTACGCTAACACTAACCCGTACCCTAACACGTACGCTCACCCTAAACCGTTGTTGTACCCTTACCTGTACCCTAAACCGTCCCCATCCCCTAACCCTAACCCTAACCCTAACCCTAACCCTAACCCTAACCCTTACCCGAAGCCTTACCCGCACCCGTCCCCTAATCCTAACCCATACGCTAACACTAACCCGTACCCTAACACGTACGCTCACCTTAAACCGTTGTCGTACCCTAACCTGTACCCTAAACCGTCCCCGTCCCGTAACCCTAACCCTAACCCTAACCCTAACCCTTACCCGAAGCCTTACCCTCACCCGTCCCCTAATCCTAACCCGTAGGCTAACACTAACCCGTACCCTAACACGTACGCTCACCCTAAACCGTTGTCGTACCCTAACCTGTACCCTAAACCGTCCCCGTCCCCGTCCCCTAACCCTAACCCTAACCCTAACCCTTACCCGAAGCCTTACCCTCACCCGTCCCCTTATCCTAACCCATACGCTAACACTAACCCATACCCTAACTCGTACACTCACCGTAAACTGCTGTCGTACCCTAACCTGTACCCTAAACCGTCCCCGTCCCCTAACCCTAACCCTAACCCTAACCCTTACCCGAAGCCTTACCCTCACCCGTCCCCTAATCCTAACCCGTACGCTAACACTAACCCGTACCCTAACACGTACGCTCACCCTATACCGTTGTTGTACCCTAACCTGTACCCTAAACCGTCCCCGTCCCCTAACCCTAAACCTAACCCTAACCCTAACCCTAACCCTTACCCGAAGCCTTACCCTCACCCGTCCCCTAATCCAAACCCGTACGCTAACACTAACCCATACCCTAACACGTACGCTCAACCTAAACCGTTGTAGTACCCTAACCTGTACCCTAAACCGTCCCCGTCCCCTAACCCTAACCCTAACCCTAACCCTAACCCTTACCCGACCCCTTACCCTCACCCGTCCCCTAATCCTAACCCGTACGCTAACACTAACCCGTACCCTAACACGTACGCTCACCCTAAACCGTTGTCGTACACTAACCTGTACCCTAAACCGTCCCCGTCCCCGTCCACGTCCCCTAACCATAACCCTAACCCTAACCCTTACCCGAAGCCTTACCCTCACCCGTCCCCTAATCCTAACCCGTACGCTAACACTAACCCGTACCCTAACACGTACGCTCACCCTAAACCGTTGTCGTACCCTAACCTGTACCCTAAACCGTCCCCTTCCCCGTCCCCTAACCCTAACCCTAACCCTAACCCTAACCCTTACCCGAAGCCTTACCCTCACCCGTCCCCTAATCCTAACCCGTACGCTAACACTAACCCGTACCTTAACACATACGCTCACCCTAAACCGTTGTCGTACCCTAACCTGTACCCTAAATCGTCCCCGTCCCCTAACCCTAACCCTAACCCTAACCCTAACCCTAACCCTTACCCGAAGCCTTACCCTCACCCGTCCCCTAATCCTAACCCGTACGCTAACACTAACCCGTACCCTAACACGTATGCTCACCCTAAACCGTTCTCGTACCCTAATGTGAACCCTAAACCATTCCCGTCCCCTAACCCTAACCCTAACCCTAACCCTAAACCTTACCCGAAGCCTTACCCTCACCCGTCCCCTAATCCTAACGCGTACGCTAACACTAAACCGTACCCTAACACGTACGCTCACCCTAAACCGTTGTCGTACCCTAACCTGTACCCTAAACCGTCCCCGTCCCCTAACCCTAACCCTAACCCTAACCCTTACCCGAAGCCTTACACTCACCCGTCCCCTAATCCTAACCCGTACGCTAACACTAACCCATACCCTAACACGTACGCTCACCCTAAACCGTTGTCGTACAGTAACCAATACCCTAAACCGTCCCCGTCTCCGTCCCCGTCCCCTAACCCTAACCCTAACCCTAACCCTTACCCGAAGCCTTACCCTCACCTGTCCCCTAATCCTAACCCGTACGCTAACACTAACCCGTACCCTAACACGTACGCTGACCCTAAACCGTTGTCGTACACTAACCTGTGCCCTAAACCGTCGCCGTCCCCTAACCCTAACCCTTACCCTAACCCTAACCCTAACCCTTACCCGAAGCCTTACCCTCTACCGTCCCCTAATCCTAACCCGTACGCTAACACTAACCCGTACCCTAACACGTACGCTCACCCTAAACCGTTGTCGTACACTAACCTGTACCCTAAACCGTCCCCGTCCCCTAACCCTAACCCTAAACCTAACCCTAACCCTAACCCTTACCCGAAGCCTTACCCTCACCCGTCCCCTAATCCTAACCCGTACGCTAACAATAACTCGTACCCTAACACGTACGCTCACCCTAAACCGTTGTCGTACCCTAACCTGTACCCTAAACCGTCCCCGTCCCCGTCACCAACCCTAACCCTAACCCTTACCCTTACCCGAGGCCTTACCCTCAACCGTCCCCTAATCCTAACCCGTACGCTAACACTAACCCGTACCCTAACACGTACGCTCACCCTACACCGTTGTTGTACCCTAACCTGTACCCTAAACCGTCCCGGTCCCCTAACCCTAAACCTAAACCTAACCCTAACCCTAACCCTTACCCGAAGCCTTACCCTCACCCGTCCCCTAATACTAACCCGTACGCTAACACTAACCCGTACCCTAACACGTACGCTCACCCTAAACGGTTGTCGTACCCTAACCTCTACCCTAAACCGTCCCCGTCCCATAAACCTAACCCTAACCCTAACCCTAACCTTACCCGAAGCCTTACCCTCACCCGTCCCCTAATCCTAACCCGTAGGCTAACACTAACCCGTACCCTAACACGTACGCTCACCCTAAACCGTTGTCGTACCCTAACCTGTACCCTAAACCGTCCCCGTCCCCGTCCCCATCCCCTAACCCTAACCCTAAACCTTACCCGAAGCCTTACCCTCACCCGTCCCCTAATCCTAACCCGTACGCTAACACTAACCCGTACCCTAACACGTACGCTCACCCTAAACCGTTGTCGTACCCTAACCTGTACCCTAAACCGTCCCCGTCCCCTAACGCTAACCCTAACCCTAACCCTAACCCTAACCCTTACCCGAAACCTTACCCTCACCCGTCCCCTAATCCTAACCCGTACGCTAACACTAACCCGTACCCTAACACGTACGCTCACCCTAAACCGTTGTCGTACCCTAACCTGTACCCTAAACCGTCCCCGTCCCCTAACCCTAACCCTAACCCTAACCCTAACCCTTACCCGAAGCCTTACCCTCACCCGTCCCCTAATCCTAACCCGTACGCTAACACTAAACCGTACACTAACACGTACGCTCACCCTAAATCGTTGTCGTACCCTAACCTGTACCCTAAACCGTCCCCGTCCCCTAACCCTAACCCTAACCCTAACCCTAACCCTAACCCTTACCCGAAGCCTTACTCTCACCCTTCCCCTAATCCTAACCCATACGCTGACACTAACACGTACCCTAACACGTACGCTCACCCTAAACCGTTGTCGTACCCTAACCTGTACCCTAAACCGTCCCCGTCCCCTAACCCTAACCCTAACCCTAACCCTAACCCTAACCCTTACCCGAAGCCTTACCCTCACCCGTCCCCTATTCCTAACCCGTACGCTAACACTAACCCGAACCCTAACACGTACGCTCACCCTAAACCATTGTCGTACCCTAACCTGTACCCTAAACCGTCCCCGTCCCCTAACCCTAACCCTAACCCTAAACCTAAACCTTACCCGAAGCCTTACCCTCACCCGCCCCTAATCCTAACCCGTACGCTAACACTAACCCGTACCCTAACACGTACGCTCACCCGAAACCGTTGTCGTACCCTAAACTGTACCCTAAACCGTCCCCGTCCCCTAACCCTAACCCTAACCCTAACCCTAACCCTAACCCTTACCCGAAGCCTTACCCTCACCCGTCCCCTAATCCTAACTCGTACGCTAACACTAACCCGTACCCTAACAGGTACGCTCACCCTAAACCGTTGTCGTACCCTAACCTGTACCCTAAACCGTCCCCGTCCCCTAACCCTAACCCTAACCCTAACCCTAACCCTTACCCGAAGCCTTACCCTCACCCGTCCCCTAATCCTAACCCGTACGCTAAAACTAACCCGTACCCTAACACGTACGCTCACCCTAAACCGTTGTCGTACCCTAACCTGTACCCTAAACCGTCCCCGTCCCCGTCCCCTAACCCTAACCCTAACCCTTACCCGAAGCCTTACCCTCACCCGTCCCCTAATCCTAAACCATACGCTAACACTAACCCGTACCCTAACACGTACACTCACCCTAAACCGTTGTCGTACCCTAACCTGTACCCTAAACCGTCCCCGTCCCCTAACCCTAACAATAACCCTAACCCTAAACCTTACCCGAAGCCTTACCCTCACCCTTACCCTAATCCTAAACCGTACGCTAACACTAACCCGTACCCTAACACGTACGCTCACCCTAAGCCGTTGTCGTACAATAACCTGTACCCTAAACCCTCTCCGTCCCCTAACCCTAAACCTAAACCTAACCCGAACCCTAACCCTTACCCGAAGCCTTACCCTCACCCGTCCCCTAATCCTAACGCGTACGCTAACACTAACCCGTACCCTAACACGTACGCTCACCCTAAACCGTTGTCGTACCCTAACCTGTACCCTAAACCGTCCCTGTCCCCTAACCCTAACCCTAAACCTAACCCTAAACCTAACCCTTACCCGAAGCCTTACCCTCACACGTCCCCTAATCCTAACCCGTACGCTAACACTAACCCGTACCGTAACACGTACGCTCACCCTAAACCGTTGTCGTACCCTAACCTTTACCCTAAACCGTCCCCATCCCCTAACCCTAACCCTAACCCTAACCCTAAACCTACCCGTACCCGAAGCCTTACCCTCACCCGTCCCCTAATCCTAACCCTTACGCTAACACTAACCCGTACCCTAACACGTACGCTCACCCTAAACCGTTGTCGTACCCTAACCTGTACCCTAAACCGTCCCCGTCCCCTAACCCTAACCCTAACCCTAACCCTAACCCTAACCCTTACCCGAAGCCTTACCCTCTCCCGTCCCCTACTCCTAACCCGTACGCTAACACTAACCCATACCCTAACACGTACGCTCATCCTAAACCGTTGTCGTACCCTAACCTGTACACTAAACCGTCCCGTTCCCTAACCCTAACCCTAACCCTAACCCTAACCCTAATCCTAACCCTTACCCGAAGCCTTACCCTCACCCGTCCCCTAATCCTAACCCGTTCGCTAACAATAACCCGTACCCTAACATGTACGCTCACCCTAAACCATAGTCGTACACTAACCTGTACCCTAAACCGTCCCCGTCCCCTAACCCTAACCCTAACCCTAACCCTAACCCTAACCCTTACCCGAAGCCTTACCCTCACCCGTTCCCTAATCCTAACCCATACGCTAACACTAAACCGTAACCTAACACGTACGCTCACCCTAAACCGTTGTTGTACCCTAACCTGTACCCTAAACCGTCCCCGTCCCCTAACCCTAATCCTAAACCTAACCCTAACGCTAATCCATACCCGAAGCCTTACCCTCACCCGTCCCCTAATCCTAACCCGTACGCTAACAGTAACCCGTACCCTAACACGTACGCTCACCCTAAACCGTTGTCGTACCCTAAACTGTACCCTAAACCGTCCCCGTCCCCTAACCCTAACCCTAACCCTAAACCTAACCCTAACCCTTACCCGAAGCCTTACCCTCACCCGTCCCCTAATCCTAACCCGTACGCTAACACTAACCCGTACCCTAACACGTACGCTCACCCTAAACCGTTGTCGTACCCTAACCTGTACACTAAACTGTCCCCGTCCCCTAACCCTAACCCTAACCCTAACCCTAACACTTACCCGAAGCCTTACCCTCACCCGTCCCCTAATCCTAACCAGTACGCTAACACTAACCCGTACCCTAACACGTACGCTCACCCTAAACCGTTGTCGTACACTAACCTGTACCCTCAACCGTCCCCGTCCCCGTCCCCGTCCCCTAACCCTAACCCTAACCCTAACCCTTACCCGAAGCCTTACCCTCACCCGTCCCCTAATCCTAACCCGTACGCTAACACTAACCCGTACCCTAACACGTACGCTCACCCTAAACCGTTGTCGTACCCTAACCTGTACCCTAAACCGTCCCTGTCCCCTAACCCTAACCCTAACCCTAACCCTAACCCTTACCCGAAGCCTTACCCTCACACGTCCCCTAATCCTAACCCGTACGCTAACACTAACCCGTACCGTTACACGTACGCTCACCCTAAACCGTTGTTGTACCCTAACCTGGACCCTAAACCGTCCCCGTCCCCTAACCCTAACCCTAACCCTAACCCTAACCCTAACCCTTACCCGAAGCCTTACCCTCACCCGTCCCCTAATCCTAACCCGTACGCTAACACTAACCTCTACCCTAACACGTACGCTCACCCTAAACCGTTCTCGTACACTAACCTGTACCCTAAACCGTCCCCGTCCCCTAACCCGAACCCTAACCCTAACCCTAACCCTAACACTTACCTGAAGCCTTACCCTCACCAGTCCCCTAATCCTAACCCGTACGCTAACAGTAACCCGTACCCTAACACGTACGCTCACCCTAAACCGTTGTCGTACCCTAACCTGTACCCTAAACCGTCCCCGTCCCCTAAACCTAACCCTAACCCTAACCCTAACCCTTACCCGAAGCCTTACCCTCACCCGTCCCCTAATCCTAACCCGTACGCTAACACTAACCCGTACCCTAACACGTACGCTCACCCTAAACCGTTGTCGTACCCTAACCTGTACACTAAACCGTCCCCGTCCCCTAACCCTAACCCTAACCCTAACCCTAACCCTAACACTTACCCGAAGCCTTACCCTCACCTGTCTCCAAATCCTAACCCGTACGCTAACACTAACCCATACCCTAACACGTACGCTCACCCTAAACAGTTGTCGTACCCTAACCTGTACCCTAAACCGTCCCCATCCCCTAACCCTAACCCTAACCCTAACCCTAACCTTTACCCGAAGCCTTACTCTCTCCCGTCCCCTAATCCTAACCCGTACGCTAACACTAACCCGTACCCTAACACGTACGCTCACCCTAAACCTTTGTCGTACACTAACCTGTACCCTAAACCGTCCCCGTCCCCTAACCCTAACCCTTACCCGAAGCCTTACCCTCACCCGTCCCCTAATCCTAACCCGTACGCTAACAATAACCCATACCCTAACACGTACGCTCACCCTAAACCGTTGTCGTACCCTAACCTGTACCCTAAACCGTCCCCGTTCCCTAACCCTAACCCTAACCCTAACCCTAACCCTTACCCGAAGCCTTACCCTCACCCGTCCCCTAATCCTAACCCGTACGCTAACAATAACCCATACCCTAACACGTACGCTCACCCTAAACCGTTGTCGTACCCTAACCTGTACCCTAAACCGTCCCCGTTCCCTAACCCTAACCCTAACCCTAAACCTAACCCTTACCCGAAGCCTTACCCTCATCCGTCCCCTAATCCTAACCCGTACGCTAACACTAACCCGTACCCTAACACGTACGCTCACCCTAAACCGTTGTTGTACCCTTACCTGTACCCTAAACCGTCCCCATCCCCTAACCATAACCCTAACCCTAACCCTAACCCTAACCCTTACCCGAAGCCTTACCCGCACCCGTCCCCTAATCCTAACCCATACGCTAACACTAACCCGTACCCTAACACGTACGCTCACCTTAAACCGTTGTCGTAGCCTAACCTGTACCCTAAACCGTCCCCGTCCCGTAACCCTAACCCTAACCCTAACCCTAACCCTTACCCGAAGCCTTACCCTCACCCGTCCCCTAAACCTAACCCGTACGCTAACACTAACCCGTACCCTAACACGTACGCTCACCCTATACCGTTGTTGTACCCTAACCTGTACCCTAAACCGTCCCCGTCCCCTAACCCTAACCCTAACCCTAACCCTAACCCTAACCCTTACCCGAAGCCTTACCCTCACCCGTCCCCTAATCCTAACCCGTACGCTAACACTAACCCATACCCTGACACGTACGCTCAACCTAAACCTTTGTAGTACCCTAACCTGTACCCTAAACCGTCCCCGTCCCCTAACCCTAACCCTAACCCTAACCCTTACCCGACCCCTTACCCTCACCCGTCCCCTAATCCTAACCCGTTCGCTAACACTAACCCGTACCCTAACACGTACGCTCACCCTAAACCGTTGTCGTACACTAACCTGTACCCTAAACCGTCCCCGTCCCCGTCCACGTCCCCTAACCATAACCCTAACCCTAACCCTTACCCGAAGCCTTACCCTCACCCGTCCCCTAATCCTAACCCGTATGCTAACACTAACCCGTACCCTAACACGTACGATCACTCTAAACCGTTGTCGTACCCTAACCTGTACCCTAAACCGTCCCCGTCCCCTAACCCTAACCCTAACCCTAACCCTAACCCTTACCCGAAGCCTTACCCTCACCCGTCCCCTAATCCTAACCCGTACGCTAACACTAACCCGTACCCTAACACGTACGCTCACCCTAAACCGTTGTCGTACCCTAACCTGTACCCTACACCGTCCCCGTCCCCGTCCCCTAACCCTAACCCTAACCCTAACCCTAACCCTTACCCGAAGCCTTACCCTCACCCGTCCCCTAATCCTAACCCGTACGCTAACACTAACCCGTACCTTAACACATACGCTCACCCTAAACCGTTGTCGTACCCTAACCTGTACCCTAAATCGTCCCCGTCCCCTAACCCTAACCCTAACCCTAACCCTAACCCTAACCCTTACCCGTAGCCTTACCCTCACCCGTCCCCTAATCCTAACCCGTACGCTAACACTAACCCGTACCATAACACGTACGCTCTCCCTAAACCGTTGTCGTACCCTAACCTGTACCCTAAACCGTCCCCGTCCCCGTCCCCTAACCCTAACCCTAACCCTTACCCTTACCCTAGGCCTTACCCTCAACCGTCCCCTAATCCTAACCCGTACGCTAACACTAACCCGTACCCTAACACGTACGCTCACCCTACACCGTTGTTGTACCCTAACCTGTACCCTAAACCGTCCCGGTCCCCTAACCCTAAACCTAAACCTAACCCTAACCCTAACCCTTACCCGAAGCCTTACCCTCACCCGTCCCCTAATACTAACCCGTACGCTAACACTAACCCGTACCCTAACACGTACGCTCACCCTAAACGGTTGTCGTACCCTAACCTCTACCCTAAACCGTGCCCGTCCCATAAACCTAACCCTAACCCTAACCCTAACCTTACCCGAAGCCTTACCCTCACCCGTCCCCTAATCCTAACCCGTAGGCTAACACTAACCCGTACCCTAACACGTACGCTCACCCTAAACCGTTGTCGTACCCTAACCTGTACCCTAAACCGTCCCCGTTCCCTAACCCTAACCCTAACCCTAAACCTAACCCTTACCCGAAGCCTTACACTCACCCGTCCCCTAATCCTAACCCGTACGCTAACACTAACCCATACCCTAACTCGTACACTCACCGTAAACTGCTGTCGTACCCTAACCTGTACCCTAAACCGTCCCCGTCCCCTAACCCTAACCCTAACCCTAACACTTACCCGAAGCCTTACCCTCACCCGTCCCCTAATCCTAACCCGTACGCTAACACTAACCCGTACCCTAACACGTACGCTCACCCTATACCGTTGTTGTACCCTAACCTGTACCCTAAACCGTCCCCGTCCCCTAACCCTAACCCTAACCCTAACCCTAACCCTAACCCTTACCCGAAGCCTTACCCTCACCCGTCCCATATTCCTAACCCGTACGCTAACACTAACCCATACCCTAACACGTACGCTCAACCTAAACCGTTGTAGTACCCTAACCTGTACCCTAAACCGTCCCCGTCCCCTAACCCTAACCCTAAACCTAACCCTAACCCTTACCCGACCCCTTACCCTCACCCGTCCTCTAATCCTAACCCGTACGCTAACACTAACCCGTACCCTAACACGTACGCTCACCCTAAACCGTTGTCGTACACTAACCTGTACCCTAAACCGTCCCCGTCCCCGTCCACGTCCCCTAACCATAACCCTAACCCTAACCCTTACCCGAAGCCTTACCCTCACCCGTCCCCTAATCCTAACCCGTATGCTAACACTAACCCGTACCCTAACACGTACGATCACTCTAAACCGTTGTCGTACCCTAACCTGTACCCTAAACCGTCCCCGTCCCCTAACCCTAACGCTAACCCTAACCCTAACCCTTACCCGAAGCCTTACCCTCACCCGTCCCCTAATCCTAACCCGTACGCTAACACTAACACGTACCCTAACACGTACGCTCACCCTAAACCGTTGTCGTACCCTAACCTGTACCCTAAACCGTCCCCGTCCCCGTCCCCTAACCCTAACCCTAACCCTAACCCTAACCCTTACCCGAAGCCTTACCCTCACCCGTCCCCTAATCCTAACCCGTACGCTAACACTAACCCGTACCTTAACACATACGCTCACCCTAAACCGTTGACGTACCCTAACCTGTACCCTAAATCGTCCCCGTCCCCTAACCCTAACCCTAACCCTAACCCTAACCCTAACCCTTACCCGAAGCCTTACCCTCACCCGTCCCCTAATCCTAACCCGTACGCTAACACCAACCCGTACCCTAACACGTATGCTCACCCTAAACCATTCTCGTACCCTAACGTGTACCTTAAACCATTCCCGTCCCCTAACCCTAACCCTAACCCTAACCCTAAACCTTACCCGAAGCCTTACCCTCACCCGTCCCCTAATCCTAACGCGTACGCTAACACTAAACCGTACCCTAACACGTACGCTCACCCTAAACCGTTGTCGTACCCTAACCTGTACCCTAAACCGTCCCCGTCCCCTAACCCTAACCCTAACCCTAACCCTTACCCGAAGCCTTACCCTCACCCGTCCCCTAATCCTAACCCATACGCTAACACTAACCCATACCCTAACACGTACGCTCACCCTAAACCGTTGTCGTACAGTAACCAATACCCTAAACCGTCCCCGTCTCCGTCCCCGTCCCCTAACCCTAACCCTAACCCTAACCCTTACCCGAAGCCTTACCCTCACCTGTCCCCTAATCCTAACCCGTACGCTAACACTAACCCGTACCCTAACACGTACGCTCACCCTAAACCGTTGTCGTACACTAACCTGTGCCCTAAACCGTCGCCGTCCCCTAACCCTAACCCTAACCCTAAACCTAACCCTAACCCTTACCCGAAGCCTTACCCTCTACCGTCCCCTAATCCTAACCCGTACGCTAACACTAACTCGTACCCTAACACGTACGCTCACTCTAAACCGTTGTCGTACCCTAACCTGTACCCTAAACCGTCCCCGTCCCCGTCCCCTAACCCTATCCCTAACCCTTACCCTTACCCGAGGCCTTACCCTCAACCGTCCCCTAATCCTAACCCGTACGCTAACACTAACCCGTACCCTAACACGTACGCTCACCCTACACCGTTGTTGTACCCTAACCTGTACCCTAAACCGGTCCCGTCCCCTAACCCTAAACCTAAACCTAACCCTAACCCTAACCCTTACCCGAAGCCTTACCCTCACCCGTCCCCTAATACTAACCCGTACGCTAACACTAACCCGTACCCTAACACGTACGCTCACCCTAAACGGTTGTCGTACCCTAACCTCTACCCTAAACCGTCCCCGTCCCATAAACCTAACCCTAACCCTAACCCTAACCTTACCCGAAGCCTTACCTTCACCCGTCCCCTAATCCTAACCCGTAGGCTAACACTAACCCGTACCCTAACACGTACGCTCACCCTAAACCGTTGTCGTACCCTAACCGGTACCCTAAACCGTCCCCGTCCCCGTCCCCGTCCCCTAACCCTAACCCTAAACCTTACCCGAAACCTTACCCTCACCCGTCCCCTAATCCTAACCCGTACGCTAACACTAACCCGTACCCTAACACGTACGCTCACCCTAAACCGTTGTCGTACCCTAACCTGTACCCTAAACCGTCCCCGTCCCCTAACCCTAACCCTAACCCTAACCCTAACCCTTACCCGAATCCATACCCTCACCCGTCCCCTAATCCTAACCCGTACGCTAACACTAACCCGTACCCTAACACGTACGCTCACCCTAAACCGTTGTTGTACCCTAACCTGTACCCTAAACCGTCCCCGTCCCCTAACCCTAACCCTAACCCTAACCCTAACCCTTACCCGAATCCTTACCCTCACCCGTCCCCTAATCCTAACCCGTACGCTAACACTAAACCGTACACTAACACGTACGCTCACCCTAAACCGTTGTCGTACCCTCAGCTGTACCCTAAACCGTCCCCGTCCCCTAACCCTAACCCTAACCCTAACCCTAACCCTAACCCTTACCCGAAGCCTTACTCTCACCCTTCCCGTAATCCTAACCCATACGCTGACACTAACCCGTACCCTAACACGTACGCTCACCCTAAACCGTTGTCGTACCCTAACCTGTACCCTAAACCGTCCCCGCCCCCTAACCCTAACCCTAACCCTAACCCTAACCCTAACCCTTACCCGAAGCCTTACCCTCACCCGTCCCCTATTCCTAACCCGTACGCTAACACTAACCCGTACCCTAACACGTACGCTCACCCTAAACCGTTGTCGCACCCTAACCTGTACCCTAAACCGTACCCGTCCCCTAACCCTAACCCTAACCCTAACCCTAAACCTTACCCGAAGCCTTACCCTCACCCGTCACCTAATCCCTACCCGTACGCTAACACTAACCCGTACCCTAACACGTACGCTCACCCTAAACCGTTGTCGTACCGTAACCTGTATCCTAAACCGTACCCGTCCCCTAACCCTAACCCTAACCCTAACCCTAACCCTTACCCGAAGCCTTACCCTCACCCGCCCCCTAATCCTAACCCGTACGCTAACACTAACCCGTACCCTAACACGTACGCTCACCCTAAACCGTTGTCGTACCCTAAACTGTACCCTAAACCGTCCCCGTCCCCTAACCCTAACCCTAACCCTAACCCTAACCCTAACCCTTACCCGAAACCTTACCCTCACCCATCCCCTAATCCTAACCCGTACGCTAACACTAACCCGTACCCTAACACGTACGCTCACCCTAAACCGTTGTCGTACCCTAACCTGTACCCTAAACCGTCCCCGTCCCCTAACCCTAACCCTAACCCTAACCCTAACCCTTACCCGAATCCTTACCCTCACCCGTCCCCTAATCCTAACCCGTACGCTAACACTAAACCGTACACTAACACGTACGCTCACCCTAAACCGTTGTCGTACCCTAAGCTGTACCCTAAACCGTCCCAGTCCCCTAACCCTAACCCTAACCCTAACCCTAACCCTAACCCTTACCCGAAGCCTTACTCTCACCCTTCCCGTAATCCTAACCCATACGCTGACACTAACCCGTACCCTAACACGTACGCTCACCCTAAACCGTTGTCGTACCCTAACCTGTACCCTAAACCGTCCCCGCCCCCTAACCCTAACCCTAACCCTAACCCTAACCCTAACCCTTACCCGAAGCCTTACCCTCACCCGTCCCCTATTCCTAACCCGTACGCTAACACTAACCCGTACCCTAACACGTACGCTCACCCTAAACCGTTGTCGCACCCTAACCTGTACCCTAAACCGTACCCGTCCCCTAACCCTAACCCTAACCCTAACCCTAACCCTTACCCGAAGCCTTACCCTCACCCGTCACCTAATCCCTACCCGTACGCTAACACTAACCCGTACCCTAACACGTACGCTCACCCTAAACCGTTGTCGTACCGTAACCTGTATCCTAAACCGTACCCGTCCCCTAACCCTAACCCTAACCCTAACCCTAACCCTTACCCGAAGCCTTACCCTCACCCGCCCCCTAATCCTAAGCCGTACGCTAACACTAACCCGTACCCTAACACGTACGCTCACCCTAAACCGTTGTCGTACCCTAAACTGTACCCTAAACCGTCCCCGTCCCCTAACCCTAACCCTAACCCTAACCCTAACCCTAACCCTTACCCGAAGCCTTACCCTCACCCGTCTCCTAATCCTAACTCGTACGCTAACACTAACCCGTACCCTAACACGTACGCTCACCCTAAACCGTTGTCGTACCCTAACCTGTACCCTAAACCGTCCCCGTCCCCTAACCCTAACCCTAACCCTAACCCTAACCCTTACCTGAAGCCTTACCCTCACCCGTCCCCTAATCCTAACCCGTACGCTAACACTAACCCGTACCCTAACACGTACGCTCACCCTAAACCGTTGTCGTACCCTAACCTGTACCCTAAACCGTCCCCGTCCCCTAACCCTAACCCTAACCCTAACCCTAACCCTAAACCTTACCCGAAGCCTTACCCTCACCCGTCCCCTAATCCTAACCTGTATGCTAACACTAACCCGTACCCTAACACGTACGCTCACCCTAAACCGTTGTCGTACCCTAACCTGTACCCTCAACCGTCTCCGTCCCCGTCCCCGTCCCCTAACCCTAACCCTAACCCTAACCCTAAACCTACCCGTACCCGAAGCCTTACCCTCACCCGTACCCTAATCCTAACCCTTACGCTAACACTAACCCGTACCCTAACACGTACGCTCACCCTAAACCGTTGTCGTACCCTAACCTGTACCCTAAACCGTCCCCGTCCCCTAACACTAACCCTAACCCTAACCCTAACCCTAACCCTTACCCGAAGCCTTACCCTCTCCCGTCCCCTACTCCTAACCCGTACGCTAACACTAACCCATACCCTAACACGTACGCTCATCCTAAACCGTTGTCGTACCCTAACCTGTACACTAAACCGTCCCGTTCCCTAACCCTAACCCTAACCCTAACCCTAACCCTAACCCTTACCCGAAGCCTTACCCTCACCCGTCCCCTAATCCTAACCCGTTCGCTAACAATAACCCGTACCCTAACATGTACGCTCACCCTAAACCATAGTCGTACCCTAACCTGTACCCTAAACCGTCCCCGTCCCCTAACCCTAACCCTAACCCTAACCCTAACCCTTACCCGAAGCCTTACCCTCACCCGTCCCCTAATCCTAACCCATACGCTAACACTAAACCGTACCCTAACACGTACGCTCACCCTAAACCGTTGTTGTACCCTAACCTGTACCCTAAACCGTCCCCGACCCCTAACCCTAACCCTAACCCTAAACCTAACCCTAACCCTTACCCGAAGCCTTACCCTCACCCGTCCCCTAATCCTAACCCGTACGCTAACACTAACCTGTACCCTAACACGTACGCTCACCCTAAACTGTTCTCGTACACGAACCTGCACCCTAAACCGTCCCCGTCCCCTAACCCTAAGCCTAACCCTAACACTTACCCGAAGCCTTACCCTCACCCGTCCCCTAATCCTAATCCGTATGCTAACACTAACCCGTACCCTAACACGTACGCTCACCCTAAGCCGTTGGCGTACACTAACCTGTACCCTAAACCGTCCCCGTCCCCTAACCCTAACCCTAACCCTAACCCTAACGCTAATCCATACCCGAAGCCTTACCCTCACCCGTCCGCTAATCCTAACCCGTACGCTAACACTAACCCGTACCCTAACACGTACGCTCACCCTAAACCGTTGTCGTACACTAAACTGTACCCTAAACCGTCCCCGTCCCCAAACCCTAACCCTAACCCTAACCCTAACCCTAACCCTTACCCGAAGCCTTACCCTCACCCGTCCCCTAATCCTAACCCGTACGCTAACACTAACCCGTACCCTAACACGTACGCTCACCCTCAACCGTTGTCGTACCTTAACCTGTACACTAAACCGTCCCCGTCCTCTAACCCTAACCCTAACCCTAACCCTAACCCTAACCCTTACCCGAAGCCTTACCCTCACCCGTCCCCTAATCCTAACCCGTACGCTAACAATAACCCATACCCTAACACGTACGCTCACCCTAAACCATTGTCGTACCCTAACCTGTACCCTAAACCGTCCCCGTTCCCTAACCCTAACCCTAACCCTAAACCTAAACCTTACCCGAAGCCTTACCCTCATCCGTCCCCTAATCCTAACCCGTACGCTAACACTAAACCGTACCCTAACACGTACGCTCACCCTAAACCGTTGTTGTACACTTACCTGTACCCTAAACCGTCCCCATCCCCTAACCCTAACCCTAACCCTAACCCTAACCCTAACCCTTACCCGAAGCCTTACCCGCACCCGTCCCCTAAACCTAACCCGTACGCTAACACTAACCCGTACCCTAACACGTACGCTCACCTTAAACCGTTGTCGTACCCTAACCTGTACCATAAACCGTCCCCGTCCCGTAACCCTAACCCTAACCCTAACCCTAACCCTTACCCGAAGCCTTACCCTCACTCGTCCCCTAATCCTAACCCGTAGGCTAACACTAACCCGTACCCTAACACGTACGCTCACCCTAAACTGTTGTCGTACCCTAACCTGTACCCTAAACCGTCCCCGTCCCCGTCCCCGTCCCCTAACCCTAACCCTAACCCTAACCCTTACCCGAAGCCTTACCCTCACCCGTCCCCTAATCCTAACCCGTACGCTAACACTAACCCGTACCCTAACACGTACACTCACCGTAAACTGTTGTCGTACCCTAACCTGTACCCTAAACCGTCCCCGTCCCCTAACCCTAACCCTAACCCTAACCCTTACCCGAAGCCTTACCCTCACCCGTCCCCTAATCCTAACCCGTACGCTAACACTAACCCGTAGCGTAACACGTACGCTCACCCTAAACCGTTGTCGTACACTAACCTGTACCCTAAACCGTCCCCGTCCCCGTCCACGTCCCCTAACCCTAACCCTAACCCTAACCCTTACCCGAAGCCTTACCCTCACCCGTCCCCTAATCCTAACCCGAATGCTAACACTAACCCGTACCCTAACACGTACGATCACCCTAAACCGTTGTCGTACCCTAACCTGTACCCTAAACCGTCCCCGTCCCCTAACCCTAACCCTAACCCTAACCCTAACCCTAACCCTTACCCGAAGCCTTACCCTCACCCGTCCCCTAATCCTAACCCGTACGCTAACACTAACCCGTACCCTAACACGTACGCTCACCCTAAACCGTTGTCGTACACTAACCTGTACCCTAAAGCTTCCCCGTCCCCGTCCCCGTCCCCTAACCCTAACCCTAACCCTAACCCTTACCCGAAGCCTTACCCTCACCCGTCCCCTAATCCTAACCCGTACGCTAACACTAACCCGTACCCTAACACATACGCTCACCCTAAACCGTTGTCGTACCCTAAACTGTACCCTAAATCGTCCCCGTCCCCGTCCCCTAACCCTAACCCTAACCCTAACCCTAACCCTTACCCGAAGCCTTACCCTCACCCGTCCCCTAATCCTAACCCGTACGCTAACACTAACCCATACCCTAACACCTATGCTCACCCTAAACCGTTCTCGTACCCTAACGTGTACCCTAAACAATTCCCGTCCCCTAACCCTAACCCTAACCCTAACCCTAAACCTGACCCGAAGCCTTACCCTCACCCGTCCCCTAATCCTAACGCGTACGCTAACACTAAACCGTACCCTAACACGTACGCTCACCCTAAACCGTTGTCGTACCCTAACCTGTACCCTAAACCGTCCCCGTCCCCTAACCCTAACCCTAACCCTAACCCTTACCCGAAGCCTTACCCTCACCCGTCCCCTAATCCTAACCCGTACGCTAACACTAACCCATACCCTAACACGTACGCTCACCCTAAACCGTTGTCGTACACTAACCTATACCCTAAACCGTCCTCGTCTCCGTCCCCGTCCCCTAACCCTAACCCTAACCCTAACCCTTACCCGAAGCCTTACCCTCACCTGTCCCCTAATCCTAACCCTTACGCTAACACTAACCCGTACCCTAACACGTACGCTCACCCTAAACCGTTGTCGTACCCTAACCTGTGCCCTAAACCGTCGCCGTCCCCTAACCCTAACACTAACCCTAACCCTAACCCTTACCCGAAGCCTACCCTCTACCGTCCCCGAATCCTAACCCATACGCTAACACTAACCCGTACCCTAACACGTACGCTCACCCTAAAAGGTTGTCGTACACTAACCTGTACCCTAAACCGTCCCCGTCCCCTAACCCTAACCCTAAACCTAACCCTAACCCTAACCCTTACCCGAAGCCTTACCCTCACCCGTCCCCTAATCCTAACCCGTACGCTAACAATAACTCGTACCCTAACACGTACGCTCACCCTAAACCGTTGTCGTACCCTAACCTGTACCCTAAACCATCCCCGTCCCCGTCCCCTAACCCTAACCCTAACCCTTACCCTTACCCGAGGCCTTACCCTCAACCGTCCCCTAATCCTAACCCGTACGCTAACACTAACCCGTACCCTAACACGTACGCTCACCCTACACAGTTGTTGTACCCTAACCTGTACCCTAAACCGTCCCCGTCCCCTAACCCTAAACCTAAACCTAACCCTAACCCTAACCCTTACCCGAAGCCTTACCCTCACCCGTCCCCTAATACTAACCCGTACGCTAACACTAACCCGTACCCTAACACGTACGCTCACCCTAAACGGTTGTCGTACTCTAACCTCTACCCTAAACCGTCCTTGTCCCCTAAACCTAACCCTAACCCTAACCCTAATCTTACCCGAAGCCTTACCCTCACCCGTCCCCTAATCCTAACCCGTACGCTAACACTAACCCGTACCCTAACACGTACGCTCACCCTAAACCGTTGTCGTACCCTAACCTGTACCCTCAACCGTCCCCGTCCCCATCCCCGTCCCCTAACCCTAACCCTAACCCTTACGCGAAGCCTTACCCTCCCCCGTCCCTTAATCCTAACCCGTACGCTAACACTAACCCGTACCCTAACACGTACGCTCACCCTAAACAGTTGTCGTACCCTAACCTGTAACCTAAACCGTCCCCGTCCCCTAACCCTAACCCTAACCCTAACCCTAACCCTTACCCGAAACCTTACCCTCACCCGTCCCCTAATCCTAACCCGTACGCTAACACTAACCCGTACCCTAACACGTACGCTCACCCTAAACCGTTGTCGTACCCTAACCTGTACCCTAAACCGTCCCTGTCCCCTAACCCTAACCCTAACCCTAACCCTAACCCTTACCCGAAGCCTTACCCTCACCCGTCCCCTAATCCTAACCCGTACGCTAACACTAAACCGTACCCTAACACGTACGCTCACCCTAAACCGTTGTCGTACCCTAACCTGTACCCTAAACCGTCCCCGTCCCCTAACCCTAACCCTAACCCTAACCCTAACCCTTACCCGAAGCCTTACTCTCACCCTTCCCCTAATCCTAACCCATACGCTGACACTAACCCCTACCCTAACACGTACGCTCACCCTAAACCGTTGTCGTACCCTAACCTGTACCCTAAACCGTCCCCGTCCCCTAACCCTAACCCTAACCCTAACCCTAACCCTTACCCGAAGCCTTACACTCACCCGTCCCCTATTCCTAACCCGTACGCTAACACTAACCCGTACCCTAACACTTACGCTCACCCTAAACCGTTGTCGTACCCTATCCTGTACCCTAAACCGTCCCCGTCCCCTAACCCTAACCCTACCCCTAACCCTAACCCTTACCCGAAGCCTTACCCTCACCCGTCCCCTAATCCTAACCCATACGCTAACACTAACCCATACCCTAACACGTACGCTCACCATAAACCGTTGTCGTACCCTAACTTGTACCATAAACAGTGCCCGTCCCCTAACCCTAACCCTAACCCTAACCCTAACCCTAACCCTTACCCGAAGACTTACCCTCACCCGTCCCCTAATCCTAACCGTACGCTAACACTAAACAGTACAATAACACGTACGCTCACCCTAAACCGTTGTCGTACCCTAACCTGTACCCTAAACCGTCCCCATCCCCTAACCCTAACCCTAACACTAACCCGAACCCTAACCCTTACCCGAAGCCTTACCCTCACCCGTCCCCTAATCCTAACCCGTACGCTAACACTAACCCGTACCCTTACACGTACGCTCACTCTAAACCATTGTCGTACCCTAACCTGTACCCTAAACCGTCCCCGTCCCCTAACACTAACCCTAACCCGAACCCTAACCCTTACCTGAAGACTTACCCTCACCCGCCACCTAATCCTAACCCGTACGCTAACACTAACCCGTACCCTAACACGTACGCTCACCCTAAACCGTTGTCGTACCCTAACCTGTACCCTAAACCGTCCCCGTCCCCGTCCCCGTCCCCTAACCCTAACCCTAACCCTTTCGCGAAGCCTTACCCTCCCCCGTCCCCTAATCCTAACCCGTACGCTAACACTAACCCGTACCCTAACACGTACGCTCACCCGAAACAGTTGTCGTACCCTAACCTGTACCCTAAACCGTCCCCGTCCCCTAACCCTAACCCTAACCCTAACCCTAACCCTAACCCTTACCCGAAACCTTACCCTCACCCGTACCCTAATCCTAACCCGTACCCTAACACTAACCCGTACCCTAACACGTACGCTCACCCTAAACCGTTGTCGTACCCTAACCTGTACCCTAAAGCGTCCCTGTCCCCTAACCCTAACCCTAACCCTAACCCTTACCCGAAGCCTTACCCTCACCCGTCCCCTAATCCTAACCCGTACGCTAACACTAAACCGTACCCTAACACGTACGCTCACCCTAAACCGTTGTCGTACCCTAACCTGTACCCTAAACCGTCCCCGTCCCCTAACCCTAACCCTAACCCTAACCCTAACCCTTACCCGAAGCCTTACTCTCACCCTTCCCCTAATCCTAACCCATACGCTGACACTAACACGTACCCTAACACGTACGCTCACCCTAAACCGTTGTCGTACCCTAACCTGTACCCTAAACCGTCCCCGTCCCCTAACCCTAACCCTAACCCTAACCCTAACCCTTACCCGAAGCCTTACCCTCACCCGTCCCCTATTCCTAACCCGTACGCTAACACTAACCCGTACCCTAACACTTACGCTCACCCTAAACCGTTGTCGTACCCTAACCTGTACCCTAAACCGTCCCCGTCCCCTAACCCTAACCCTAACCCTAACCCTAACCCTTACCCGAAGCCTTACCCTCACCCGTCCCCTAATCCTAACCCATACGCTAACACTAACCCATACCCTAACACGTACGCTCACCCTAAACCGTTGTCGTACCCTAACTTGTACCATAAACAGTGCCCGTCCCCTAACCCTAACCCTAACCCTAACCCTAACCCTAACCCTTACCCGAAGCCTTATCCTCACCCGTCCCCTAATCCTAACCGTACGCTAACACTAAACAGTACAATAACACGTACGCTCACCCTAAACCGTTGTCGTACCCTAACCTGTACCCTAAACCGTCCCCATCCCCTAACCCTAACCCTAACACTAACCCGAACCCTAACCCTTACCCGAAGCCTTACCCTCACCCGTCCCCTAATCCTAACCCGTACGCTAACACTAACCCGTACCCTTACACGTACGCTCACTCTAAACCATTGTCGTACCCTAACCTGTACCCTAAACCGTCCCCGTCCCCTAACACTAACCCTAACCCGAACCCTAACCCTTACCTGAAGACTTACCCTCACCCGCCACCTAATCCTAACCCGTACGCTAACACTAACCCGTACCCTAACACGTACGCTCACCCTAAACCGTTGTCGTACACTAACCTGTACCCTAAAACGTCCCCGTCCCCTAACCCTAACCCTAACCCTAAACCTTACCCGAAGCCTTACCCTCACCCATCCCCTAATCCTAACCCGTACGCTAACACTAACCCGTACCCTAACACGTACGCTCACCCTAAAACATTTTCGTACCCTAACCTGTACCCTAAACCGTCCCCGTCCCCGTCCCCTAACCCTAACCCTAACCCTAACCCTAACCCTTACCCGAAGCCTTACCCTCACCCGTCCCCTAGTCCTAACCCGTACGCTAACACTAACCCGTACCCTAACACGTACGCTCACCCTAAACCGTTGTCGTACCCTAACCTGTACCCTAAACCGTGCCCGTCCCCGTCCCCAACCCTAACCCTAACCCTAACCCTAACCTTTACCCGAAGCCTTACCCTCACCCGTCCCGTAATCCTAACCCGTACGCTAAAACTAACCCGTACCCTAACACGTACGCTCACCCTAAACCGTTGTCGTACCCTAACCTGTACCCTAAACCGTTCCCGTCCCCTAACCCTAACCCTAACCCTAACCCTAACCCTAACCCTTACCCGAGGCCTTAACCTCACCTGTCCCCTAATCCTAAACCGTACGCTAACACTAACCCGTACCCTAACACGTACGCTCACCCTAAGCCATTGTCGTACCCTAACCTGTACCCTAAACCGTCCCCGTCCCCTAACACTAACCCTAAACCTAACCCTAAACCTAACCCTTACCCGAAACCTTACCCTCACCCGTCCCCTAATAATAACCCGTACGCTAACACTAACCCGTACCCTAACACGTACGCTCACCCTAAACCGTTTTCGTACCCTAACCTGTACCCTAAACCGTCCCCGTCCCCTAACCCTAACCCTAACCCTAACCCTTACCCGAAGCCTTACCCTCACCCGTCCCCTAATCCTAACCCGTATGCTAACACTAACCCGTACCCTAACACGTACGCTCACCCTAAACCGTTGTCGTACACTAACTTGTACCCTAAATCTTCCCCGTCCCCGTCTCCGTCCCCTAACCCTAACCCTAACCCTAACCCTTACCCGAAGCCTTACCCTCACCCGTACCCTAATCCTAACCCGTACGTTAACACTAACCCATACCCTAACACGTACGCTCACACTAAACCGTTGTCGTACCCTAACCTGTACCCTAAAACGTCCCCGTCCCCTAACCCTAACCCTAACCCTAACCCTAACCCTTACCCGAAGCCTTACCCTCACCCGTCCCCTACTCCTACCCCGTACGCTAACACTAACCCGTACCCTAACACGTACGCTCACCCTAAACCTTTGTCGTACCCTAACCTATACACTAAACCGTCCCCGTTCCCTAACCCTAACCCTAACCCTAACCCTAACCCTAACCCTTACCCGAAACCTTACCCTCACCCGTCCCCTAATCCTAAACCGTACGCTAACACTAACGCGTACCCTAACCCGTACGCTCACCCTAAACCATTGTCGTACCCTAACCTGTACCCTAAACCGTCCCTGTCCCCTAACCCTAACCCTAACCCTAACCCTAACCCTAACCATTACCCGAAGCCTTACCCTCACACGTCCCCTAATCCTAACCCGTACGCTAACACTAACCCGTACCCTAACACGTACGCTCACCCTAAACCGTTGTCGTACCCTAACCTGTACCCTAAACCGTCCCCATCCCCTAACCCTAACCCTAACCCTAACCCTAAACCTAACCCGTACCCGAAGCCTTACCCTCACCCGTCCCCTAATCCTAACCCGTACGCTAACACTAACCCGTACCCTAACACGTACGCTCACCCTAAACCGTTGTCGTACCCTAACCTATACCCTAAACCGTCCCCGTCCCCTAACCCTAACCCTAACCCTAACCCTAACCCTAACCCTTACCCGAAGCCTTACACTCACCCATCCCCTAATCCTAACCCATACGCTAACACTAACCCGTACCCTAACACGTACGCTCACCCTAAACCGTTGTCGTACCCTAACCTGTACCCTAAACCGTCCCCGTCCCCTAAACCTAACCCTAACCCTAACCCTAACCCTAACCCTTACCCGAAGCCTTACCCTCTCCCGTCCCCTACTCCTAACCCGTACGCTAACACTAACCCGTACCCTAACACGTACGCTCACCCTAAACCGTTGTCGTACCCTAACCTGTACACTAAACCGTCCCCGTTCCCTAACCCTAACCCTAACCCTAACCCTAACCCTAACCCTTACCCGAAGCCTTACCCTCACCCGTCCCCTAATCCTAACCCGTACGCTAACAATAACCCATACCCTAACATGTACGCTCACCCTAAACCATAGACGTACCCTAACCTGTACCCTAAACCGTCCCCGTCCCCTAACCCTAACCCTAACCCTAACCCTAACCCTAACACTTACCCGAAGCCTTACCCTCACCCGTCCCCTAATCCTAACCCGTACGCTAACACTAACCCGTACCCTAACACGTACGCTCACCCTAAACCGTTGTCGTACCCTAACCTGTACACTAAACCGTCCCCGTTCCCTAACCCTAACCCTAACCCTAACCATAACCCTAACCCTTACCCGAAGCCTTACACTCACCCGTCCCCTAATCCTAACCCGTACGCTAAAAATAACCCGTACCCTAACATGTACGCTCACCATAAACCATAGTCGTACCCTAACCTGTACCCTAAACCGTCCCCGTCCCCTAACCCTAACCCTAACCCTAACCCTAACCCTAACCCTTACCCGAAGCCTTACCCTCACCCGTCCCCTAATCCTAACCCGTACGCTAACACTAACCTGTACCCTAACACGTACGCTCACCCTAAAACGTTCTCGTACCCTAACCTGCACCCTAAACCGTCCCCGTTCCCTAACCCTAACCCTAACCCTAACCCTAACCCTAACCCTTACCCGAAGCTTTGCCCTCACCCGAAGCCTAATCCTAACCCGTACGCTAACACTAACCCGTACCCTAACACGTACGCTCACCCTAAACCGTTGTCGTACCCTAACCTGTACACTAAACCGTCCCCGTTCCCTAACCCTAAACCTAACCCTAACCCTAACCCTAACCCTAACCCGAAGCCTTACCCTCACCCGTCCCCTAATCCTAACCCGTACGCTAACAATAACCCGTACCCTAACATGTACGCTCACCCTAAACCATAGTCGTACCCTAACCTGTACCCTAAACCGTCCCCGTCCCCTAACCCTAACCCTAACCCTAACCCTAACCCTAACCCTTACCCGAAGCCTTACCCTCACCCGTCCCCTAATCCTAACCCGTACGCTAACACTAAACCGTACCCTAACACGTACGCTCACCCTAAACCGTTGTCGTACCCTAACCTGTACCCTAAACCGTCCCCGTCCCCTAACCCTAACCCTAACCCTAACCCTAACCCTTACCCGAAGCCTTACTCTCACCCTTCCCCTAATCCTAACCCATACGCTGACACTAACACGTACCCTAACACGTACGCTCACCCTAAACCGTTGTCGTACCCTAACCTGTACCCTAAACCGTCCCCGTCCCCTAACCCTAACCCTAACCCTAACCCTAACCCTTACCCGAAGCCTTACCCTCACCCGTCCCCTATTCCTAACCCGTACGCTAACACTAACCCGTACCCTAACACTTACGCTCACCCTAAACCGTTGTCGTACCCTAACCTGTACCCTAAACCGTCCCCGTCCCCTAACCCTAACCCTAACCCTAACCCTAACCCTTACCCGAAGCCTTACCCTCACCCGTCCCCTAATCCTAACCCATACGCTAACACTAACCCATACCCTAACACGTACGCTCACCCTAAACCGTTGTCGTACCCTAACTTGTACCATAAACAGTGCCCGTCCCCTAACCCTAACCCTAACCCTAACCCTAACCCTAACCCTTACCCGAAGCCTTATCCTCACCCGTCCCCTAATCCTAACCGTACGCTAACACTAAACAGTACAATAACACGTACGCTCACCCTAAACCGTTGTCGTACCCTAACCTGTACCCTAAACCGTCCCCATCCCCTAACCCTAACCCTAACACTAACCCGAACCCTAACCCTTACCCGAAGCCTTACCCTCACCCGTCCCCTAATCCTAACCCGTACGCTAACACTAACCCGTACCCTTACACGTACGCTCACTCTAAACCATTGTCGTACCCTAACCTGTACCCTAAACCGTCCCCGTCCCCTAACACTAACCCTAACCCGAACCCTAACCCTTACCTGAAGACTTACCCTCACCCGCCACCTAATCCTAACCCGTACGCTAACACTAACCCGTACCCTAACACGTACGCTCACCCTAAACCGTTGTCGTACACTAACCTGTACCCTAAAACGTCCCCGTCCCCTAACCCTAACCCTAACCCTAAACCTTACCCGAAGCCTTACCCTCACCCATCCCCTAATCCTAACCCGTACGCTAACACTAACCCGTACCCTAACACGTACGCTCACCCTAAAACATTTTCGTACCCTAACCTGTACCCTAAACCGTCCCCGTCCCCGTCCCCTAACCCTAACCCTAACCCTAACCCTAACCCTTACCCGAAGCCTTACCCTCACCCGTCCCCTAGTCCTAACCCGTACGCTAACCCTAACCCGTACCCTAACACGTACGCTCACCCTAAACCGTTGTCGTACCCTAACCTGTACCCTAAACCGTGCCCGTCCCCGTCCCCAACCCTAACCCTAACCCTAACCCTAACCTTTACCCGAAGCCTTACCCTCACCCGTCCCGTAATCCTAACCCGTACGCTAAAACTAACCCGTACCCTAACACGTACGCTCACCCTAAACCGTTGTCGTACCCTAAACTGTACCCTAAACCGTTCCCGTCCCCTAACCCTAACCCTAACCCTAACCCTAACCCTAACCCTTACCCGAGGCCTTAACCTCACCTGTCCCCTAATCCTAAACCGTACGCTAACACTAACCCGTACCCTAACACGTTCGCTCACCCTAAGCCATTGTCGTACCCTAACCTGTACCCTAAACCGTCCCCGTCCCCTAACACTAACCCTAACCCTAACCCTAAACCTAACCCTTACCCGAAACCTTACCCTCACCCGTCCCCTAATAATAACCCGTACGCTAACACTAACCCGTACCCTAACACGTACGCTCACCCTAAATCGTTTTCGTACCCTAACCTGTACCCTAAACCGTCCCCGTCCCCTAACCCTAACCCTAACCCTAACCCTTACCCGAAGCCTTACCCTCACCCGTCCCCTAATCCTAACCCGTATGCTAACACTAACCCGTACCCTAACACGTACGCTCACCCTAAACCGTTGTCGTACACTAACTTGTACCCTAAATCTTCCCCGTCCCCGTCTCCGTCCCCTAACCCTAACCCTAACCCTAACCCTTACCCGAAGCCTTACCCTCACCCGTACCCTAATCCTAACCCGTACGTTAACACTAACCCATACCCTAACACGTACGCTCACACTAAACCGTTGTCGTACCCTAACCTGTACCCTAAAACGTCCCCGTCCCCTAACCCTAACCCTAACCCTAACCCTAACCCTTACCCGAAGCCTTACCCTCACCCGTCCCCTACTCCTACCCCGTACGCTAACACTAACCCGTACCCTAACACGTACGCTCACCCTAAACCTTTGTCGTAGCCTAACCTATACACTAAACCGTCCCCGTTCCCTAACCCTAACCCTAACCCTAACCCTAACCCTAACCCTTACCCGAAACCTTACCCTCACCCGTCCCCTAATCCTAAACCGTACGCTAACACTAACGCGTACCCTAACCCGTACGCTCACCCTAAACCATTGTCGTACCCTAACCTGTACCCTAAACCGTCCCTGTCCCCTAACCCTAACCCTAACCCTAACCCTAACCATTACCCGAAGCCTTACCCTCACACGTCCCCTAATCCTAACCCGTACGCTAACACTAACCCGTACCCTAACACGTACGCTCACCCTAAACCGTTGTCGTACCCTAACCTGTACCCTAAACCGTCCCCATCCCCTAAACCTAACCCTAACCCTAACCCTAAACCTAACCCGTACCCGAAGCCTTACCCTCACCCGTCCCCTAATCCTAACCCGTACGCTAACACTAACCCGTACCCTAACACGTACGCTCACCCTAAACCGTTGTCGTACCCTAACCTATACCCTAAACCGTCCCCGTCCCCTAACCCTAACCCTAACCCTAACCCTAACCCTAACCCTTACCCGAAGCCTTACACTCACCCATCCCCTAATCCTAACCCATACGCTAACACTAACCCGTACCCTAACACGTACGCTCACCCTAAACCGTTGTCGTACCCTAACCTGTACCCTAAACCGTCCCCGTCCCCTAAACCTAACCCTAACCCTAACCCTAACCCTAACCCTTACCCGAAGCCTTACCCTCTCCCGTCCCCTACTCCTAACCCGTACGCTAACACTAACCCGTACCCTAACACGTACGCTCACCCTAAACCGTTGTCGTACCCTAACCTGTACACTAAACCGTCCCCGTTCCCTAACCCTAACCCTAACACTAACCCTAACCCTAACCCTTACCCGAAGCCTTACCCTCACCCGTCCCCTAATCCTAACCCGTACGCTAACAATAACCCATACCCTAACATGTACGCTCACCCTAAACCATAGACGTACCCTAACCTGTACCCTAAACCGTCCCCGTCCCCTAACCCTAACCCTAACCCTAACCCTAACCCTAACACTTACCCGAAGCCTTACCCTCACCCGTCCCCTAATCCTAACCCGTACGCTAACACTAACCCGTACCCTAACACGTACGCTCACCCTAAACCGTTGTCGTACCCTAACCTGTACACTAAACCGTCCCCGTTCCCTAACCCTAACCCTAACCCTAACCATAACCCTAACCCTTACCCGAAGCCTTACACTCACCCGTCCCCTAATCCTAACCCGTACGCTAAAAATAACCCGTACCCTAACATGTACGCTCACCATAAACCATAGTCGTACCCTAACCTGTACCCTAAACCGTCCCCGTCCCCTAACCCTAACCCTAACCCTAACCCTAACCCTAACCCTTACCCGAAGCCTTACCCTCACCCGTCCCCTAATCCTAACCCGTACGCTAACACTAACCTGTACCCTAACACGTACGCTCACCCTAAAACGTTCTCGTACCCTAACCTGCACCCTAAACCGTCCCCGTTCCCTAACCCTAACCCTAACCCTAACCCTAACCCTAACCCTTACCCGAAGCTTTGCCCTCACCCGAAGCCTAATCCTAACCCGTACGCTAACACTAACCCGTACCCTAACACGTACGCTCACCCTAAACCGTTGTCGTACCCTAACCTGTACACTAAACCGTCCCCGTTCCCTAACCCTAACCCTAACCCTAACCCTAACCCTAACCCTAACCCGAAGCCTTACCCTCACCCGTCCCCTAATCCTAACCCGTACGCTAACAATAACCCGTACCCTAACATGTACGCTCACCCTAAACCATAGTCGTACCCTAACCTGTACCCTAAACCGTCCCCGTCCCCTAACCCTAACCCTAACCCTAACCCTAACCCTAACCCTTACCCGAAGCCTTACCCTCACCCGTCCCCTAATCCTAACCCGTACGCTAACACTAACCTGTACCCTAACACGTACGCTCACCCTAAACCGTTGTCGTACCCTAACCTGTACACTAAACCGTCCCCGTTCCCTAACCCTAACCCTAACCCTAACCCTAACCCTAACACTTACCCGAAGCCTTACCCTCACCCGTCCCCTAATCCTAACCCGTACGCTAACAATAACCCGTACCCTAACATGTACGCTCACCCTAAACCATAGTCGTACCCTAACCTGTACCCTAAACCGTCCCCGTCCCCTAACCCTAACCCTAACCCTAACCCTAACCCTAACCCTTACCCGACGCCTTACCCTCACCCGTCCCGTAATCCTAACCCGTATGCTAAAACTAACCTGTACCCTAACACGTACGCTCACCCTAAACCGTTCTCGTACCCTAACCTGCACCCTAAACCGTACCCGTCCCCTAACCCTAACCCTAACCCTAACCCTAACCCTAATACTTACCCGAAGCCTTACCCTCACCCGTCCCCTAATCCTAACCCGTACGCTAACACTAACCCGTACCCTTACACGTACGCTCACCGTAATCTGTTGTCGTACCCTAACCTGTACCCTAAACCGTCCCCGTCCCCTAACACTAACCCTAACCCTAACCCTAAACCTAACCCTTACCCGAAAACTTACCCTCACCCGTCCCCTAATAATAACCCGTACGCTAACACTAACCCGTACCCTAACACGTACGCTCACCCTAAACCGTTTTCGTACCCTAACCTGTACCCTAAACCGTCCCCGTCCCCTAACCCTAACCCTAACCCTAACCCTTACCCGAAGCCTTACCCTCACCCGTCCGCTAATCCTAACCCGTATGCTAACACTAACCCGTACCCTAACACGTACGCTCACCCTAAACCGTTGTCGTACACTAACTTGTACCCTAAATCTTCCCCGTCCCCGTCTCCGTCCCCTAACCCTAACCCTAACCCTAACCCTTACCCGAAGCCTTACCCTCACCCGTACCCTAATCCTAACCCGTACGTTAACACTAACCCATACCCTAACACGTACGCTCACCCTAAACCGTTGTCGTACCCTAACCTGTACCCTAAAACGTCCCCGTCCCCTAACCCTAACCCTAACCCTAACCCTAACCCTTACCCGAAGCCTTACCCTCACCCGTCCCCTAATCCTAACCCGTACGCTAACACTAACCCGTACCCTAACACGTACGCTCACCCTAAACCGTTGTCGTACCCTAACCTCTACCCTAAACCGTCCCCGTCCCCTAAACCTAACCCTAACCCTAACCCTAACCCTAACCCTGAGCCGAAGCCTTACCCTCTCCCGTCCCCTACTCCTACCCCGTACGCTAACACTAACCCGTACCCTAACACGTACGCTCACCCTAAACCTTTGTCGTACCCTAACCTATACACTAAACCGTCCCCGTTCCCTAACCCTAACCCTAACCCTAACCCTAACCCTAACCCTTACCCGAAACCTTACCCTCACCCGTCCCCTAATCCTAAACCGTACGCTAACACTAACGCGTACCCTAACCCGTACGCTCACCCTAAACCATTGTCGTACCCTAACCTGTACCCTAAACCGTCCCTGTCCCCTAACCCTAACCCTAACCCTAACCCTAACCCTAACCATTACCCGAAGCCTTACCCTCACACGTCCCCTAATCCTAACCCGTACGCTAACACTAACCCATACCCTAACACGTACGCTCACCCTAAACCGTTGTCGTACCCTAACCTGTACCCTAAACCGTCCCCATCCCCTAACCCTAACCCTAACCCTAACCCTAACCCTAACCCTTACCCGAAGCCTTACTCTCACCCGTCCCCTAATCCTAACCCGTACGCTAACACTAACCCGTACCCTAACACGTACGCTCACCTTAAACCGTTGTCGTACCCTAACCTGTACCCTAAACCGTCCCCGTCCCGTAACCCTAACCCTAACCCTAACCCTAACCCTTACCCGAAGCCTTACCCTCACCCGTCTCCTAATCCTAACCCGTAGGCTAACACTAACCCGTACCCGAACACGTACGCTCACCCTAAACCGTTGTCGTACCCTAACCTGTACCCTAAACCATCCCCGTCCCCGTCCCCTAACCCTAACCCTAACCCTAACCCTTACCCGAAGCCTTACCCTCACCCGTCCCCTAATCCTAACCCGTACGCTAACACTAACCCGTACCCTAACACGTACGCTCACCGTAAACTGTTGTCGTACCCTAACCTGTACCCTAAACCGTCCCCGTCCCCTAACCCTAACCCTAACCCTAACCCTTACCCGAAGCCTTACCCTCACCCGTCCCCTAATCCTAACCCGTACGCTAACACTAACCCGTACCCTAACACGTACGCTAACCCTAAACCGTTGTTGTACCCTAACTTGTACCCTAAACCGTCCCCATCCCCTAACCCTAACCCTAACACTAACCCGAACCCTAACCCTTACCCGAAGCCTTACCCTCACCCGTCCCCTAATCCTAACCCGTACGCTAACACTAACCCGTACCCTTACACGTACACTCACTCTAAACCGTTGTCGTACACTAACCTGTACCCTAAACCGTCCCCGTCCCCTAACACTAACCCTAACCCGAACCCTAACCCTTACCTGAAGACTTACCCTCACCCGCCACCTAATCCTAACCCGTACGCTAACACTAACCCGTACCCTAACACGTACGCTCACCCTAAACCGTTGTCGTACACTCACCTGTACCCTAAACCGTCCCCGTCCCCTAACCCTAACCCTAACCCTAACCCTAACCCTAACCCTTACCCGAAGCCTTACCCTCACCCGTCCCCTAGTCCTAACCCGTACGCTAACACTAACCCGTACCCTAACACGTACGCTCACACTAAACCCTTGTCGTACCCTAACCTGTACCCTAAACCGTGCCCGTCTCCGTCCCCAACCCTAACCCTAACCCTAACCCTAACCCTTACCCGAAGCCTTACACTCACCCGTCCCCTAATCCTAACCCGTACGCTAACACTAACCCGTACCCTAACACGTACACTCACCCTAAACCGTTGTCGTACCCTAACCTCTACCCTAAACCGTCCCCGACCCCTAACCCTAACCCTAACCCTAACCCTTACCCGAAGCCTTACACTCACCCGTCCCCTAACCCTAACCCGTACGCTAACACTAACCCGTACCCTAACACGTACGCTCACCCTAAACCGTTGTCGTACCCTAACCTGTACCCTAAACGGTCCCCGTCCCCGTCCCCTAACCCTAATCCTAACCCTAACCCTAACCCTTACCCGAAGCCTTACCCTCACCCGTCCCCTAATCCTAACCGTAGGCTAACACTAACCCGTACCCTAACACGTACGCTCAACCTAAACCGTTGTCGTACCCTAACCTGTAACCTAAACCTTCCCCGTCCCCTAACCCTAACCCTAACCCTAACCCTAACCTTTACCCGAAGCCTTACCCTCACCCGTCCCCTAATCCTAACCCGTACGCTGACACTAACCCATACGCTAACACGTACGCTCACCCTAAACCATTGTCGTACACTAACCTGTACCCTAAACCGTCCCCGTCCCCGTCCCCTAACCCTAACCCTAACCCTAACCCTAACCCATACCCGAAGCCTTACCCTCACCCGTCCCCTAATCCTAACCCGTACGCTAACACTAACCCGTACCCTAACACGTACGCTCACCCAAACCGTTGTCGTACCCTAACCAGTACCCTAAACCGTCCCCGTCCCCGTCCCCGTCCCCTAACCCTAACCCTAACCCTAACCCTTACCCGAAGCCTTATCCTCACCCGTCCCCTAATCCTAAACTGTACGCTAACCCGAACCCGTACCCTAACACGTACGCTCACCCGAAACCTTTCTCGTACCCTAACCTGTACCCTAAACAGTCCCCGTCCCCGTCCCCTAACCCTAACCCTAACCCTAACCCTTACCCGAAGCCTTACCCTCACCCGTCGCCTAATCCTAACCTGTACGCTAACACTAACCCGTACCCTAACACGTACGCTCACCCTAAATCTTTGTCCTACCCTAACCTGTAACCTAAACCGTCCCCGTCCCCTAACCCTAACCCTAACCCTAACCCTAACCCTTTCCCGAAGCCTTACCTTCACCCGTCCCCTAATCCTAACCCGTACGCTAACAATAACCCGTACCCTAACACGTACGCTCACCCTAAACCGTTTTCGTACCCTAACCTGTACCCTAAACCGTCCCCGTCCCCTAAATCTAACCCTAACCCTAACCCTAAACCTAACCCTTACCCGAAGCCTTACCCTCACCCGTCCCCTAATCCTAACCCGTATGCTAACACTAACCCGTACCCTAACACGTACGCTCACCCTAAACCGTTGTACACTAACTTGTACCCTAAATCTTCCCCGTCCCCGTCCCCGTCCCCTAACCCTAACCCTAACCCTAACCCTTACCCGAAGCCTTACCCTCACCTGTACCCTAATCCTAACCCGTACGTTAACACTAACCCATACCCAAACACGTACGCTCACCCTAAACCGTTGTCGTACCCTAACCTGTACCCTAAAACGTCCCCGTCCCCTAACCCTAACCCTAACCCTAACCCTAACCCTTACCCGAAGCCTTACCCTCACCCGTCCCCTAATCCTAAACCGTACGCTAACACTAACCCATACCCTAACACGTACGCTCACCCTAAACCGTTGTCGTACCCTAACCTCTACCCTAAACCGTCCCCGTCCCCTAAACCTAACCCTAACCCTAACCCTGACCCGAAGCCTTACCCTCTCCCGTCCCCTACTCCTACCCCGTACGCTAACACTAACCCGTACCCTAACACGTACGCTCACCCTAAACCTTTTTCGTACCCTAACCTGTACACTAAACCGTCCCCGTTCCCTAACCCTAACCCTAACCCTAACCCTAACCCTTACCCGAAACCTTACCCTCACCCGTCCCCTAATCCTAAACCGTACGCTAACACTAACCCGTACCCTAACCCGTACGCTCACCCTAAACCATTGTCGTACCCTAACCTGTACCCTAAACCGTCCCTGTCCCCTAACCCTAACCCTAACCCTAACCCTAACCCTAATCCTTACCCGAAGCCTTACCCTCACACGTCCCCTAATCCTAACCCGTACGCTAACACAAACCCGTACCCTAACACGTACGCTCACCCTAAACCGTTGTCGTACCCTAACCTGTACCCTAAACCGTCCCCATCCCCTAACCCTAACCCTAACCCTAACCCTAAACCTAACCCGTACCCGAAGCCTTACCCTCACCCATCCCCTAATCCTAACCCGTACGCTAACACTAACCCGTACCCTAACACGTACGCTCACCCTAAACCGTTGTCGTACCCTAACCTATACCCTAAACCGTCCCCGTCCCCTAACCCTAACCCTAACCCTAACCCTAACCCTAACCCTTACCCGAAGCCTTACACTCACCCATCCCCTAATCCTAACCCGTACGCTAACACTAACCTGTACCCTAACACGTACGCTCAACCTAAACCGTTCTCGTACCCTAACCTGCACCCTAAACCGTCCCCGTTCCCTAACCCAACCCTAACCCTAACCCTAACCCTAACCCTAACCCTAACCCTAACCCTAACCCTAACCCTAACCCTTACCCGAAGCCTTACCCTCACACGTCCCCTAATCCTAACCCGTACGCTAACACTAACCCATACCCTAACACGTACGCTCACCCTAAACCGTTGTCGTACCCTAACCTGTACACTAAACCGTCCCCGTTCCCTAACCCTAACCCTAACCCTAACCCTAACCCTAATCCTTACCCGAAGCCTTACCCTCACCCGTCCCCTAATCCTAACCCGTACGCTAACAATAACCCGTACCCTAACATGTACGCTCACCCTAAACCATAGTCGTACCCTAACCTGTACCCTAAACCGTCCCCGTCCCCTAACCCTAACCCTAACCCTAACCCTAACCCTAACCCTTACCCGAAGCCTTACCCTCACCCGTCCCCTAATCCTAACCCGTATGCTAATACTAACCTGTACCCTAACACGTACGCTCACCCTAAACCGTTCTCGTAACCTAACCTGCACCCTAAACCGTACCCGTCCCCTAACCCTAACCCTAACCCTAACCCTAACCCTAATACTTACCCGAAGCCTTACCCTCACCCGTCCCCTAATCCTAACCCGTACGCTAACACTAACCCGTACCCTTACACGTACGCTCACCGTAAACTGTTGTCGTACCCTAACCTGTACCCTAAACCGTCCCCGTCCCCTAACCCTAACCCTAACCCTAACCCTTACCCGAAGCCTTACCCTCACCCGTCCCCTAATCCTAACCCGTACGCTAACACTAACCCGTACCCTAACACGTACGCTCACCCTAAACCGTTGTTGAACCCTAACTTATACCCTAAACCGTCCCCGTCCCCTAACCCTAACCCTAACCCTAAACCTAACCCTAACCCTTACCCGAAGCCTTACCCTAACCCGTCCCCTAATGCTAACCCGTACGCTAACACTAACCCGTACCCTAACACGTACGCTCACCCTAAACCGTTGTCGTACCCTAACCTGTACCCTAAACCGTCCCCTAACCCTAACCCTAACCCTAACCCTAACCCTGACGCTAACCCTTACCCGAAGCCTTACCCTCTCCCGTCCCCTAATCCTAACCCGTACGCTAACACTAACCCGTACCCTAACATGTACGCTCACCCTAAACCGTTGTTGTACCCTTACCTGTACCCTAAACCGTCCCCATCCCCTAACCCTAACCCTAACCCTAACCCTTACCCGAAGCCTTACTCTCACCCGTCCCCTAATCCTAACCCGTACGCTAACACTAACCCGTACCCTTACACGTACGCTCACTCTAAACCGTTGTCGTACCCTAACCTGTACCCTAAACCGTCCCCGTCCCCTAACCCTAACCCTAACCCTAACCCTAAATCTAACCCTTACCCGAAGCCTTACCCTCACCTGTCCCTTAATCCTAAACCGTACGCTAACACTAACCCGTACCCTAACACGTACGCTCACCCTAAACAGTTGTCGTACACTAACCTGTACCCTAAACCGTCCCCGGCCCCTAATCGTAACCCTAACCCTAACCCTAACCCTAACCCTTACCCGAAGCCTTAACCTCACCCGTCCCCTAATCCTAACCCGTACGCTAACACTAACCCGAACCGTAACACGTACGCTCACCCTAAGCCGTTGTCGTACCCTAACCTGTACCCTAAACCATCCCCGTCCCCTAACCCTAACCCTAACCCTAAACCTAACCTTACCCGAAACCTTACCCTCACCCGTCCCCTAATAATAAGCCGTACGCTAACACTAACCCGTACCCTAACACGTACGCTCACCCTAAACCGTTTTCGTACCCGAACATGTACCCTAAACCGTCCCCGTCCCCTAACCCTAACCCTAACCCTAACCCTAACCCTAACCCTTACCCGAAGCCTTACCCTCACCCGTCCCCTAATCCTAACCCATACGCTAACACTAACCCGTACCCTAACACGTACGCTCACCCTAAACCGTTGTCGTACCCTAACCTTTACCCTAAACCGTCCCCGTCCCCGTCCCCTAACCCTAACCCTAACCCTAACCCTTACCCGAAGCCTTACCCTCACCCGTCCCCTAATCCTAACCCGTACGCTAACACTAACCCGTACCCTAACACGTACACTCACCCTAAACCGTTGTCGTACCCTAACCTCTACCCTAAACCGTCCCCGTCCCCTAACCCTAACCCTAACCCTAACCCTTACCCGAAGCCTTACACTCACCCGTCCCCTAACCCTAACCCGTACGCTAACACTAACCCGTACCCTAACACGTACGCTCACTCTAAACCGTTGTCGTACCCTAACCTGTACCCTAAACGGTCCCCGTCCCCGTCCCCTAACCCTAATCCTAACCCTAACCCTAACCCTTACCCGAAGCCTTACCCTCACCCGTCCCCTAATCCTAACCGTAGGCTAACACTAACCCGTACCCTAACACGTACGCTCACCCTAAACCGTTGTCGTACCCTAACCGGTACCCTAAACCGTCCCCGTCCCCTAAACCTAACCCTAACCCTAACCCTAACCCTAACCCTTACCCGAAGCCTTACCCTCACCGTCCCCTAATCCTAACTCGTACGCTAACACTAACCCGTACCCTAACACGTACGCTAACCCTAAACCGTTGTCGTACCCTAACCTGTACCCTAAACCGTCCCCGTCCCCTAACCCTAACCCTAACCCTAACCTTAACCCTAACCCTTACCCGAAGCCTTACCCTCACCGTCCCCTAATCCTAACCCGTACGCTAACACTAACCCGTACCCTAAAACCTACGCTCACCCTAAACCGTTGTCGTACCCTAACCTGTACCCTAAACCGTCCCCATCCCTAACCCTAACCCTAACCCTAACCCTAACCCTTACCCGAAGCCTTACCCTCACCCGTCCCCTAATCCTAACCCGTACGCTAACACTAACCCGTACCATAACACGTACGCTCACCCTAAACCGTTGTTGTACCCTAACTTGTACCCTAAACCGTCCCCATCCCCTAACACTAACCCTAACACTAACCCGAACCCTAACCCTTACCCGAAGCCTTACCCTCACCCGTCCCCTAATCCTAACCCGTACGCTAACACTAACCCGTACCCTTACACGTACGCTCACTCTAAACCGTTGTCGTACCCTAACCTGTACCCTAAACCGTCCCTGTCCCCTAACATTAACCCTAACCCTTACCTGAAGACTTACCCTCACCCGCCACCTAATCCTAACCCGTACGCTAACACTAACCCGTATCCTAACACGTACGCTCACCCTAAACCGTTGTCGTACACTAACCTGTACCCTAAACCGTCCCCGTCCCCTAACCCTAACCCTAACCCTAACCCTAACCCTAACCCTTACCCGAAGCCTTACCCTCACCCGTCCCGTAGTCCTAACCCGTACGCTAACACTAACCCGTACCCTAACACGTACGCTCACCCTAAACCGTTGTCGTACCCTAACCTGTACCCTAAACCGTCCCCGTCCCCTAACCCTAACCCTAACCCTAACCCTAACCCTAACCCTTACCCGAAGCCTTACCCTCACACGTCCCCTAATCCTAAACCGTAGGCTCACACTAACCCGTAACCTAACACGTACGCTCACCCTAAACCGTTGTCGTACCATAACCGGTACCGTAAACCGTCCCCGTCCGCTAACTCTAACCCTAACCCTAACCCTAACCCTAACCCTTACCCGAAGCCTTACCCTCACCCGTCCCCTAATCCTAACCCGTACGCTAACACTAACCCATACCCTAACACGTACGCTCACCCTAAACCGTTGTCATACCCTAACCTGTACCCAAAACCGTCCCCGTCCCCTAACCCTAACCCTAACCCTAACCTTAACCCTAACTGTTACCCGAAGCCTTACCCTCACCCGTCCCCTAATCCTAACCCGTACGCTAACACTAACCCATACCCTAACACGTACGCTCACCCTAATCCGTTGTCGTACCCTAAGCTGTACCCTAAACCTTCCCCATCCCCTGACCCTAACCCTAACCCTAACACTTACCCGAAGCCTTACCCTCACCCGTCCCCTAATCCTAACCCGTACGCTGACACTAACCCATACCCTAACACGTACGCTCACCCTAAACCGTTGTCGTACACTAACCTGTACCCTAAACCGTCCCCGGCCCCTAATCGTAACCCTAACCCTAACCCTAACCCTAACCCTTACCCGAAGCCTTAACCTCACCCGTCCCCTAATCCTAACCCGTACGCTAACACTAACCCGTACCCTAACACGTACGCTCACCCTAAGCCGTTGTCGTACCCTAACCTGTACCCTAAACCATCCCCGTCCTCTAACCCTAACCCTAACCCTAAACCTAACCCTTACCCGAAACCTTACCCTCACCCGTCCCCTAATAATAACCCGTACGCTAACACTAACCCGTACCCTAACACGTACGCTCACCCTAAACCGTTTTCGTACCCTAACATGTACCCTAAACCGTCCCCGTCCCCTAACCCTAACCCTAACCCTAACCCTAACCCTAACCCTTACCCGAAGCCTTACCCTCACCCGTCCCCTAATCCTAACCCATACGCTAACACTAACCCGTACCCTAACACGTACGCTCACCCTAAACCGTTGTCGTACCCTAACCTGTACCCTAAACCGTCCCCGTCCCCTAACCCTAAACCTAACCCTTACCCGAAGCCTTACCCTCACCCGTCCCCTAATCCTAACCCGTACGCTAACACTAACCCGTACCCTAACACGTACACTCACCCTAAACCGTTGTCGTACCCTAACCTCTACCCTAAACCGTCCCCGTCCCCTAACCCTAACCCTAACCCTAACCCTTACCCGAAGCCTTACACTCACCCGTCCCCTAACCCTAACCCGTACGCTAACACTAACACGTACCCTAACACGTACGCTCACCCCAAACCGTTGTCGTACCCTAACCTGTACCCTAAACGGTCCCCGTTCCCGTCCCCTAACCCTAATCCTAACCCTAACCCTAACCCTTACCCGAAGCCTTACCCTCACCCGTCCCCTAATCCTAACCGTAGGCTAACACTAACCCGTACCCTAACACGTACGCTCACCCTAAACCGTTGTCGTACCCTAACCGGTACCCTAAACCGTCCCCGTCCCCTAAACCTAACCCTAACCCTAACCCTAACCTTAACCCTTACCCGAAGCCTTACCCTCACCGTCCCCTAATCCTAACCCGTACGCTAACACTAACCCGTACCCTAACACGTACGCTAACCCTAAACCGTTGTCGTACCCTAACCTGTACCCTAAACCGTCCCCGTCCCCTAACCCTAACCCTAACCCTAACCTTAACCCTAACCCTTACCCGAAGCCTTACCCTCACCCGTCCCCTAATCCTAACCCGTACGCTAACACTAACCCGTACCCTAAAACCTACGCTCAACCTAAACCGTTGTCGTACCCTAACCTGTACCCTAAACCGTCCCCATCCCTAACCCTAACCCTAACCCTAACCCTAAGCCTTACCCGAAGCCTTACCCTCACCCGTCCCCTAATCCTAACCCGAACGCTAACACTAACCCGTACCCTAACACGTACGGTCAACCTAAACCGTTGTCGTACCCTAACCTGTACCCTAAACCTTCCCCATCCCCTAACCCTAACCCTAACCCTAACCCTAACCTTAACCCTTACCCGAAGCCTTACCCTCACCCGTCCCCTAATCCTAACCCGTACGCTGACACTAACCCGTACGCTAACATGTACGCTCACCCAAACAGTTGTCGTACCCTAACCTGTACCCTAAACCGTCCCCGTCCCCGTCCCCTAACCCTAACCCTAACCCTAACCCTAACCCTTACCCGAAGCCTTATCCTCACCCGTCCCCTAATCCTAAACCGTACGCTAACCCGAACCCGTACCCTAACACGTACACTCACCCGAAACCTTTCTCGTACCCTAACCTGTACCCTAAACAGTCCCCGTCCCCGTCCCCTAACCCTAACCCTAACCCTAAACCTTACCCGAAGCCTTACCCTCACCCGTCCCCTAATCCTAACCTGTACGCTAACACTAACCCGTACCCTAACACGTACGCTCACCCTAAACCTTTGTCGTACCCTAACCTGTACCCTAAACCGTCCCCGTCCCCTAAGCCTAACCCTAACCCTAACCCTAACCCTTTCCCGAAGCCTTACCTTCACCCGTCCCCTAATCCTTACCCGTACGCTAACAATAACCCGTACCCTAACACGTACGCTCACCCTAAACCGTTTTCGTACCCTAACCTGTACCCTAAACCGTCCCCTTCCCCTAAATCTAACCCTAACCCTAACCCTAACCCTAACCCTTACCCGAAGCCTTACCCTCACCCGTCCCCTAATCCTAACCCGTACGCTAACACTAACCCGTACTCTAACACATACGCTCACCCTAAACTGTTGTTGTACACTAACCTGTACCCTAAACCGTCCCCGTCCCCTAACGCTAACCCTAACCCTAACCCTAACCCTAACCCGTAGGCTAACACTAACCGGTACCCTAACACGTACGCTCACCCTAAACCGTTGTCGTACCCTAACCGGTACCCTAAACCGTCCCCGTCCCCTAACCCTAACCCTAACCTTAACCCTAACCCTTACCCTTACCCGAAGCCTTACCCTCACCCGTCCCCTAATCCTAACCCGTACGCTGACACTAACCCGTAACCTAACACGTACGCTCACCCTAAACCGTTGTCGTACCCTAACCTGTACCCTAAACCGTCCCCGTCCCTTAACCGTAACCCTAACCCTAACCCTAATCCTTACCCCAAGCCTTACCCTCACCCGTCCCCTAATCCTAACCCGTACGCTAACACTAACCCGTACCCTAACACGTACGCTCACCCTAAACCGTTGTCGTACCCTAACCTGTACCCTAAACCGTCCCCGTCCCCTAACCCTAACCCTAACCCTAACCCTAACCCTAACCCTTACCCGAAGCCTTACACTCACCCGTCCTCTAATCCTAACCCGTACGCTAACACTAACCCGTACCCTAACACGTACGCCCACCCTAAACCGTTGTCGTACACTAACCTGTACCCTAAACCGTCCCCGTCCACTAACCCTAACCCTAACCCTAACCGTAACCCTTTCCCGAAGCCTTACCCTCACCCGTCACCTAATCCTAACCCGCACGCTAATACTAACCCGTACCCTAACACGTACGCTCACCCTAAACCGTTGTCGTACCCTAACCTGTACCCTAAACCGTCCCCGTCCCCGTCCCCTAAACCTAACCCTAACCCTAAACCTAACCCTTACCCGAAGCCTTACCCTCACCCTTCCCCTAATCCTAACCCGTACGTTAACACTAACCCGTACCATAACACGTACGCTCACCCTAAACCGTTGTCGTACCCTAACCTGTACCCTAAACCGTCCCCGCCCCGTCCCCTAACCCTAACCCTAACCCTAACCCTAACCCTTACCCAAAGCCTTACCCTCACCCGTCCACTAATCCTAACCCGTACGCTAACACTAACCCTTACCCTAACACGTGCGCTCACCCAAAACCGTTGTCGTACCCTAACCTGTACCCTAAACCGTCCCCGTCCGCGTCCCCTAACCCTAACCCTAACCCTAACCCTTACCGGAAGCCTTACCCTCACCCGTCCCCTAATCCTAACCCGTACGCTAACACTAACCCGTACCCTAACACGTACGCTCACCCTAAACCGTTGTCGTACCGTAACCTGTACCCTAAACCGTCCCCGACCCCTAACCCTAACCCTAACCCTAACCCTAACCCTAACCCTTACCCAAAGCCTTACCCGCACCCGTCCCTTAATCCTAACCTGTACGCTAACACTAACCCGTACCCTAACACGTACGCTCACCCTAAACCGTTGTCGTACCCTAACCTGTACCCTAAACCGTCCCCGTCCCCTAACCCTAACCCTAACCCTAACCCTAACCCTAACCCTTACCCGAAGCCTTACCCTCACACGTCCCCTAATCCTAAACCGTAGGCTCACACTAACCCGTAACCTAACACGTACGCTCACCCTAAACAGTTGTCGTACCATAACCGGTACCCTAAACCGTCCCCGTCCGCTAACTCTAACCCTAACCCTAACCCTTACCCGAAGCCTTACCCTCACCCGTCCCCTAATCCTAACCCGTACGCTAACACTAACCCATACCCTAACACGTACGCTCACCCTAAACCGTTGTCATACCCTAACCTGTACCCAAAACCGTCCCCGTCCCCTAACCCTAACCCTAACCCTAACCTTAACCCTAACTGTTACCCGAAGCCTTACCCTCACCCGTCCCCTAATCCTAACCCGTACGCTAACACTAACCCATACCCTAACACGTACGCTCACCCTAATCCGTTGTCGTACCCTAAGCTGTACCCTAAACCTTCCCCATCCCCTGACCCTAACCCTAACCCTAACACTTACCCGAAGCCTTACCCTCACCCGTCCCCTAATCCTAACCCGTACGCTGACACTAACCCATACCCTAACACGTACGCTCACCCTAAACCATTGTCGTACCCTAACCTGTACTCTAAACCGTCCCCGTCCCCTAACCCTAACCCTAACCC